>NW_026067926.1:3256501-3259001 GCF_014885135.2 Alexandromys fortis | reverse complement strand
TGTGTGATTATTTGGGTGTGGGTGGCTGGGAAATGAGGGTGTAGTCTCTAATTACATAGAAGTAATACTTTAGATTGAAGAGGAAGATAAATATACCTGAGAGAATGTAGGGAATAAATACACAATACCAGGACAATTCATCAAAGCAAGTCTAAAAACAAACAAACAAAATATACAAAACACAAAAATAAAACCATGAGGGAGGGGGACTTGATTGGGGAGGGGGAGGGAAATGGGAGGTGGTGGCGGGGAGGAGGCAGAAATCTTTAATAAATAAATAAATAATAATAATAAAAAATAAAACCAAAGAATGACAACAAAATGACAAGACATCTTTCAATAATAATTTCGAATAATAATGTCTCAATTCACCAATAAAAAGACACAGACTAGCAGACCAAATTAGGAAACAGGATCCACCATTTTGCTATCAGCAGGAAAAACACTCCATCATCAAGGACAGATATTACCTTAGGGTAAAAGGATGCAAAAAGGTTTTTTATTAAAGTGTAATTAAAAAACAAGCAGGTATGTAGCAATTCCAGATGAAACAGACTTCAAACTAAAACTAGTTAGAAAGATAAAGAGGGGCACTTCATGCCAGTAAGAGGATAGTACAGTTTTAAACACATATGCACCAAACATTGGTGCACCCAATTTCTCCAAACAAATATTTCTGTGTTTAAAGCTACAGCAGCAGTGTAATATTTCAACATTCCACTCTCACAATAGACAGGTCATTCTGAACAAAAACTAAACTAGAGTTAAATGACATCTCGAAAAAACAAATGTAGGGGGCTGGAGAGATGGCTCAGTGGTTAAGAGCATTGCTTGCTCTTCCAAAGGTCCTGAGTTCAATTCCTGGCAACCACATGGTGGCTCACAACCATCTGTAGGGAGGTCTAGTGCCCTCTTCTGGCCTGCAGACATGCACACAGACAGAATATTGTATACATAATAAATAAATATTTAAAAAAAAACAAATGTACCCAGTAAACATCTATAGAACATTCCACCCAAAGACTAAATAATACACATTTTTCTCAGCACCTTGCGGAACTTTCTCCAGAGCCAACCACATGTTGGGACACAAAGCAAGCCCCAACAAATATATGACAGTTGAATTAATATCTTGTATCCTATCTGACCACAGCAGAAAAAAAATCTGAATATCAACAATAAGAGAAACTACAGAAAGCAAACAGACTCATGGAGATTATGCAATACACTGTTGAATGGTAAATATGTCATTGAATAAATCGAGAAAGGAACAAAGATCCTAGAATTAAATGAAAATGAAAACATAACATATTAAAACAAGAACCACAGTGAACACAGAGGGAAGCTTATAGTCCTAAATGCCTATATAAAAAGAAGTAGAGATTTTAAAAAACTAGCTTAATGATACACCTTAAAGCCTTGAGAAAACAAGGACAAACCAGACTCAAAGATGAAGAGAAATAATTAAGAGCAGAGCAGAAATTAATCAAATGGAGGCAAAAATACAAAGAATGACTGAAACAAATAATTAATTCACACCAACAGTCCTGGCTAAATTCAGACTGTACAAAAGAAAACACACACACACGTGAAAATGAGAAAGATTTGTAGGGAAGGCAGAAGAGGTAATGAGTGTCAGGGAGATGGGAAGGGGAGGGGGAGAGTCAGTGTGTATTTATGTACATATGTGAAATTGTCAAAGAAAGAACAAATCTAATTGTTTTTTTTTTTTTTGTTACAAAAAGAAAGCTGGGTGAGATGGTATGCTCTTGTAATCTTAGTGCTGGGGAGGTGGAGATGGGCTGGGGATCCCTGGAGTTCAGCTGCCCACCAGCCTTGCCTAGTCACCTAATCAGTGAGCCCAGGGTCTCCAGTTTCTCTGCTTCAACAAACAAGGTGGCCAGCACTGAGAGCAGAACTTGGAAGCTTTTGAATGACCTGAGTCATCCTGATCCATCCTCACACCTGGAAAGAAAAGCAAGGTCACCATCCATCCTACCAAAAAGGGCCAGGAATCATGGATGTTTCTTCCTTCTGGAGCTCCTTGTTTGCAGAACATTCTCCACAGTTCCTATAAAAGGACCCTGGTTGGACTGGGCCCCAGCTGCCCAGTATCACTTCCCTTTCCTGTCTGTCCTTCCTCAGAATCACCCTCCAAATTAAACCGGCTACTTGCAAATCTGTATTCCAGGCTCCACTTTTTCTTTGCAAAGACCACAGAACTTCCACAAGTTTTATTTTCCCATGATTTAAGCTTCCTTTGGTTACTGCTGCGGCTGCTCTTCTCTGAGCTGGTTCAGGAAGGCAGGGAAAAAGAAAAGAGAAGGCCCAGGGAAGGTTCTGGATGGGGCTTGTAGAAAGCAGGATGAGAATGGAGCCATTAGAACACAGAAAAAAGTGTGCAGGGGCCAGCAAGATGGCACAGCAGGTAAGCTCTCTCTCTCTCTCTCTCTCTCTCTCTCTCTCTCTCTCTCTCTCTCTCTCTCTCTCTCTCTCTCTC
>NW_026067926.1:3242058-3256125 GCF_014885135.2 Alexandromys fortis | reverse complement strand
AGTCACAGATAAGCTATGTACCTGCCCAAGAAGCAAGAGATAATAAATTACAAGCTTCATGGTAAAAATACAAACTAATAGAAATGGGTTAATTTAAGATGTAAGAGTTAGTAATAAGAAGCCTGAGCTAATAGGCCAAACAGTGTTGTAATTAATATAGTTTCTGTGTGATTATTCAGGCCGGGGCAGCTGGGAAATGAATGACTATAATAGAAGTCTGCCAAAAAAATACATTTCCTGTTTTCTATTGGAATTTTTGACATAAATTTCATTCTCCATACTTTTTCTATCATCCAGAGAAGTATGTTTTTTTTTTTTTTTTTTACAAAAGGCACTGAATTTTAATTTTCCTGGGGAGACATGGCCTCCACAGTGACTGGGAATGACTGGACCACATTTGACCTGGGGGCCTGTGAGAGGCCCTCCCACGGAGTTTCCCAGTGGTATTGTGTTGCCTTGTTTGTATCTTGTTGATCTACATTCATTGGTCCAATGTTGACCTTTGCCACATCTACATAATCCAGAAGATTGAGACCTTCTACCTTTGTCATTCCCAGAGGAAACATTATTTCTAGAATTGCCTTGTCTACAATCCCTTTTCAGATGTCCTATTCTACCAGAATTAAAATATTTGGTATTTTTAAAAATTGTTTTTAGTTGAGTTTTTAGTTCCCTCCCTCCCTCTCCGCTCCTTTCTACCCTCTCCCATAGTCCCCATGCTCCCAATTTACTCAAGAGATCTTATTTTTTCTATTTCCCATGTAGATTAGATCCATGTATGTCTCTTGTAGGGTCCTCTTGATTTCTAGGTTATCTGGGATTGTGATTTTCAGGCTGTTTTTTTTCTTCTTTGTGTCTAAAAGACACTTATGAGTGAGTACATATGATATTTGTCTTTCTGGGTCTGGGTTACCTCACTCAATATGATGTTTTCTAGATCTATCCATTTGCCCACAAATTTTAAGATGTCATTTTTTTTCTGCTGTGTGGTACTCCATTGTATAAATGTACCACATCTTCCTTATCCATTCTTTGGTCAAAAGGCATTTGGTTTGTTTCCAGGTTCTGGCTATGACCAACAATGCTGCTATGAACATAGTTGAGCACGTGTCCTTGTGGTACGATTGAGCATTCTTTGGGTACATACCCAAAAGTGGTACTGCTGGATCTTGAGGTAGGTAAACATTTGGTATTTTGATGTTTCTTCATAGCTTTGGAAATTGCTTCTCCTACCTGAGCCTCAGTATTATAGTCAAATGACTCAACATTGACTGTGTGTAGGATCCAAACATTTGTTCTGATCTGACTTTTAAGGCCCAAGTTTCTTTTTGCATTCTAAGCTGGTATTTTTTAAAAGCTAGAGATTCAATAAGTACTCATCTAGCTTCTGTATCTGTTACTCCTATTTGTACAGCTTTAGTTAATCTTTTAAAAAGTCACTAAAGGGTTCTCTTGGGCCTTGTCGGACTTTAATATATGATTCAAATTTTCTTCCTAGTTCTTGAATCCTTTCTCAAGCATACAAGGCTGCTGTATGGTGTATTCATTGTAAATAGTTTGACTCTGTGAATCAACAGCTCTTGCCAAAAATTTGATCTTGGGAAGCCTCAAATTCTTTGACTCTACCTTTATGTTCCATGGCTTTAGTCTCCTCTCTCCAATAGCACTTCCTCTGTAACTGTGGTTCATCTTCTAGTGCTGCTGAGACCAATTGAAGCCAATTAGGTGGAGTAACCCTATTGCTTGAAGTCCATGTCTTACCATCTCCCTAACAAATGGTGAATGCATGCCATAAGATATTATTGCTTGCTTAATTTCTTTTAGATTTCATACCTATAGGTTTCCATTTACATTCTTTGTATCAATTTGGGTATTAAGTATTTGCTGGCTTATCAGAGGTAACAGGATAAGTAGCTAAAACTCTTGGTAAATCATCTCTGAATCTGAGAGGTACTGACAATGCTAAGTCCTTTGCTTGTACTTCCTCTCCTTGCTTATCAGTTCTGAGAAGTTCTTCAATAGATTCAAATATTTTTATCACTGTCTTCTGTAAAGCTTGAACATCTTGACCTGTGGATATTTCTAATGATGCTATCAAATCAATTAATTTCTGGTTCTCATTCTGCACAGGTGATTCCAAGGTTTTAAAATTTTCCATTAATAATATCTTCTCATCCTTACATATTATTTGGATGGTGTGAAGACTGCCCTCCTGGAGGGATGTTCTATCTGCTGGTTTGTCATAACCTTTTAACATATTTTGATTGTCAATTTCAACAGTATGAATCCTTTCAGATAATCTCCCAGTACCCTTTTGTTAGGATTCATAACCCATTGACATGGATTGAATTTTGCCTGTCAAGTTAAGGATATAATTTTCAATATTAAGGATATCATTTTCAATAATATGAATCCTTTCAGCTAAAGACCCTATCCTTTCTAAAAGTTTCTCATTCTTGACTCTGTTATCAAACCATTTCTTTAAGAATATATCATGAAGAACAAAGCTAATGGCCTCCATGATCACAAAAATATATTGTAGAATTCCATTCATAGTAGAAGCAAAAAGGTTGTTAAATTCCTGGATGGTGATATTGTCTGCAATAATCTTGGGGTTGGTTTACAACCTTCAAATTTATCTTATTCATTAATCAAATTAACTTAACCTCTGTCATAATTTTCAGAAAGTTGTAGGTGTAATAACCTTAAATTGCCAGCAGGTGTCGCAATAAGGTAGTAAGGCAGGTTCTAGATCAGTACCTGAATTATCGGAGACTTAATTACTAACAAATTTAGTTAATTACTTAAGAGCAGCACATCTGTATATAGAGAAAGTTAGAGTCGGGCAGAATATCAAGGAACCCAGACTTGCAGGCAGTCATGAGACGGGAGGTTACTGGCTGGAGCTTGGGCCAGGCATTCGCAGATCTAAACTGGGAATACAAGCCAGTGCAGCCTCTGCTTCTGGAGTCAGAGCTCGGCCTGATCAGATCAGGCCTGGCAGAAGCCGGACAAGCCGTGGAGTAGTTTCTGCAAAAAGTTGTGGGCGGCAGTAAGTCAGCTGCTTAGTAGGCCCAACCAAGCCAAGCGGGTGCAAGGGCACAGGTGACAGAAAATTGCCAAGTTGCCGTGCGGTGGGCCAGCCAAATGGTGCCTGCCAGAGAGTTTGTTCAGCTGCAGAGGGGTGGGAGAAGGCCGCTGTCAGGGACCTGGGCAGGGTCCAGCAATGGCGTGATCCCTGGCCACGTGGGCGCCAATCTGTTGGTGTACAAAAGAGCTCCACAGTAGCCCAGAATGAAGGATAATACAGTTTTATTTATCTGAGGATAAACTCACAGAAAGAGTAGTGATCCATAGTTCTCTCTGTGTACACTGGGAACTGGAGCGAATCCAGCAGCCAAGAGGCCTGCACATGTTTTTCATCTGTATTTATAGCACATGAGACCATGCCCAAAGTGTCCCGTATCTTAAAGGCTATTAAGGTGTTCCCACAGCAAGTGCTTCTTTTTCTCGGTTCTGGGATTAGAACACAGGACCCTGAGCATTCCAGGTGGCCATTCTGCCATTGGGCATGATACTTTCATAAAGGCAATGGGAGGCTGGAGAAAGTTAAAACGAAAGGTCAGCTATGATATATAAGGCTTTGTTACCATAGCACAGAGATAAAGAAAAAAAATTTGCTTGCAGAATTTCTAGGAGGTAGGAAATAACAGAATGGTTTTGCAGGGAGTAGAGGTTCCTCATGCAGCAGACAGAACAGATTAGTGATGAAGAGAGCTAGAGAAAGTTGGAATTATCTTAAGAAAAGAAGAAGAAGAAGCTGGCTGGTAAGTTCCAGAGGGTGAAGTGTTTGGAGCCATCATTCATGGTACAGCTTCCAAAGAACCAAAGTCAATGGCAGCAACCCTTCTTAACTTTCTCTTTATCCACTCCATCAGGTTGCTAAGCATCCCTAGTCTACAGGAAGGTCTTCCTTACGAAGAACTGAAAAGGCTCTTGATAACAAACCTCTGGTAAAGTCATGCTTTCCTTTGGGAGGAGATGGAGATCTCTAGCCCTGCTTTCCTCGTTAGCATCCTTACTAAAATGTTGTAACATGGAGGCCTGCTTGTTGGGGTTTCTGTCCTGCCCAGTTCCCACAGCTGGTAAGCCCCAAAGAAAACCACACAGAGAGTCTACATGAGTTATAAACTGATTGGCCCATTAGCTCAGGCTTCTTATAACCTCTAAATGGGTCACAGTGTTGGATAAATGTACATAGGCTTGGGAGAGAGAAGAAAAAGAGTATAGAGAGTCCTAAAATAGAGTTAATGCTTTAAAAAAAGGGTAAAGTCTTTAAAGAGACAGAATACAGATAGAGATATAAAAGTAAAGAAAAATAAGCCACATAAAAATGGTAAATCACAGAGAGTCTACATAAATTATAAACTAATTGGCCCATTAGTTTAGGCTTCTTATTAACTCTTATAACTTATATTAGCCCATTATTCTTATCTATGTTAGCCACATGGCTCGGTACTTTTTCCAAGCAGGGCAAGTCACATCTTCCTTCTTCTGTGTCTGGACAGGACTGAGAAGGAAGCTTCCTTCTTCCCAGAGTACTCCTGTTCTCATTGTCCCACCTCTATTTCCTGTCTGGTTGTCTTGCCTATACTTCCTGCCTGGCTACTGGCCAATCAGTTTTTATTTAAAACATAAATGACAGAATACAATTGTCCCACACTAAAATGTGGCTTCTAGAATTGGACATATCCTTAGCAGACAAATCCATCCCATGGCAGCATGTATCCAAGGCACTCGTGAATATATTTGGGATGTTTTGATCAAGAAATAGGTTCTGAGTAATTCTAGAGCAAAAGGATATTTATTTGGTTATAAAATAGGGGCCAGTAACATGGTACAGTGGGTAAAAGCATTTGCCTGATGCCATGAATTGTATCCTGGAACCCAGGGACCAGGGTCTAAGCATCTGGGATGCAGGGACACATATGTTTGGATCACATGCATCTCTCCATGTGTGCATGAAGTGTGGACATGTGGCGTGAGGCTGCAACAGGCAAGTCCAGTTGGTTTCTGAGGTTTGCCTGCAGTTGCAAATGGCTAAGGAGAGCTGTGCATGCAACTCAACACACAAATTGATCAGCACTTAAGCCATGATACGTTTTATTTTTCAATTTCTTTTTGTAATGTGAACTTTGAAGACGACCCCTGCTAGAATCTTTTTTACAGAAATCCAACCCCAGAACCTCACTGCAGTAATTCTGTTTCTATTGTTGTGGCTGTAATACATGACAGAAAGAGTTTATAGGAGGTAATGTGCATTTGATTCATGTTTTCTAGAGATTTCAGTCATATTAGAGCAAGAAAGATTTGGCCAGCTCTGTCTAAGAGATTTGAAGACAAAGGTGGTGGCTATTCCCCACCAGGAGGCTGTGGCTCTTGACCAGGAGGCAGAAAGTGAGCAGATTCAGGGTCAGGTTATAACTCTCAAAGGCCTGATCCTAGTGACCCAGACTCCACCTCCTGAAGAGTCCACAAGACAGCACCACCAGCTGTCTAGACACCACACACATGAGCCTGTGTGGGGCGTTCTAGATTCAAACTATCAAATCACCTTAGTTCAATCCCAGATCTCCAGTGAGGGTATTTCTTCCTGCTGTTACTGTCCTAAAGGATATTGCAATTATTCTATTGGGTGACTTTTCATTGTTCCTGATGACAGCTCAGGCATCTTATTGATTAAAAGACTCTTTTTTCATTCCTGGTCACATCCTGGGCTGGCCACTACCCACAGTGGTTTTATGTGAAAAAATGTGGAAATGGAAGGTTCCAGCTGCAATCACCTTTGTGTCTTTCCACCTCTTTCATGTTGTCATCCATGCTCTTCTGTCATTCCCACCTTCTCAGCAGCCACCTCTGTAGGCAGAGTTTTCATCGGGACCCTGATCAGCTCTGTTCCTCCAGCTGCTTCTCAAATAACCACCCAGAGACTAATTATTAATTATAAGTGCTTGGGTGACAGCTATGGCTTATTACTAACTAGCTCTTACAACTTAAATTAACCCATCTCTATAATCTATGTGCTGCCCCAAGGCTCAGGGCTTTTACCTCTCCTATAGGTCCTGCTTTCTTTCCATCTCTCTGGTGACTCCTCTGATTCCAATAATTTTCTTCCCAGCATTTTCCCTGCCTCGAAAATTCTGCCTAGCTTTTATCCAATCAGTTTTTTAAACAATGAAAGCAATACATATTTATAGTGTACAAAGATTGTTCCATAATATACTCCTCCTTTATCTTATCTTCTCCCCTAAAACCTTGTTCCAGCAGTTGGTTTTCTATGTCTTACACCTTCCTCCTTGTCTTTTATTCATTTATATCTGTGAGGCAGGATCCTGAATAGGAGGCTGAGGCAGGAAGCTATCAGATCTGAAGCCAGACTGGGCTGCCTACTGACTTTATAGCTATTACAAATAAAGCTGCTATGAAGTTTTATGTGTGTGAGCTTGTGTAAACAGAAAATTTCATTTATTGAGTATGTTTTTCCAAGAATACAATTACTGGATTTACAAAGAGAACACCCACTTAGTTTATTTGTATTTTTCTGAGGTCAGTCCTTGTTGTGTAGCCTGGACTGGCCTAAAACTCACTAAGTAGCATATCATAGCCTTGAACTCACTGTCTTCCTACTTTGGATTCCTGAGTGTTGGGATGAGGTGCATGTACCACTATGCCTGGCTCCTAGATTTATTTGTTTATTGATTGATTGATTAGCTTTATTGACTGAGTTGCTTTTTCTCATGGTGATGACCAAACACACGATGAGGCAGCTGAAAGGACGTAGGCTTTGTTTTGGGTCAGGATTTAAGGGGTGCAGTCCACTGTGGCAAGGAAGGCATGGAGGCAGGAGTGGCTGGTGGCTGTGTTGGTGGGGGCTTGTTCATCTGGCAGATCAGGGCTTGGAGATGGACAGGAAGTCTTTCTTGTCCTCTTCATCTTCTTCCCATCTCCTCCTCCTCCTTTCTGCTTTTCAAGCGTCACCGAAACTGCTCTTGCCCAGGTGACCAGTGGTTAAATGTTATGGTCGCCTTTAACCTCTCCTGTCCTCATCCTCTTCATCACCCGACATTCAATAGAGCCCTTTCTTCCTAGTAGTCATGAGCTGTCTGTCTCAGATGTCTTTCAGGATTGTGACCCTGGATAACACCTGCTATACACTAGAGACTCCGATTCTTACCAGCCGATAGCTCATGCCACTACATGGAGCTTAAACCTCTATATTTTTCATGCTCTCTGAATTTTGTACATTGTGTCTAGCTACATAGGTGTATATTTGAGTGTTTAAACTTCAAAACTGAATTTAAAAATTATTTAATTGATTTATTGATGCAAAAATATCCATACATATTTATGGGGTATAGTGTGGTGTTTCAGTACACGTATATGTGGTACAGTGCTAGGATTAGAGTGGGCATATGCAGAGCATATTTACCCTGTTCTTATGTAATACATCATATTTTCCTCATCTGTGATATAAATCTCTTTTCTTGTCCTAACTGTGTGAGAGAACAACTTAGGAGTTAAGACTTATCTTGGCTTCCAGGTCAGGAAGGTCAGTCTACCCTGCTGGGAGACTGTGGCAGAGCAGGAAAGTTCATAACATGGTGGCCAGAAAGCAGAGAAAGGGAACACAGAAAGGAGTCAGGGTAAGACTCACTCATAATTGGTTTCTAGCCATAAATAAAGGACATTGAGTCTATTAAAAAAAAAAGAACCCTGAGAAGAAGCCCCAGCACCAGTGAGCTTCCTGATGGGCCAGCATCTTCTACCTTTCCCACCTCCCAGAAATGTCATTTTATTATGAATCTATTGAGGCTGAGTCCATTTGTTAGGGCAGAGCTTCCATGCTGTGAATTGTCTCTGGAGGCACCATCTAGACTCACCCAGAGGTATGTTCCACTAATCTAGATGCTTCTCAAGCCTATCCTGTTGACAAGATTAACCATTACAGGTCCTCGTCTTATCAACCTGACAGTCAAGCAAATCTTAACCAATGACATTATAGTCATCCTCCTCTCCTATAGAACACCAGAACCAAATTATCACTTATTTATTCTTTCATAGTATACACATACACATACACACAGAGAAACACACATAGATGCACACATGGACACATATATATGCACACACACATGCGTACAAATAGACACACAGGGATACACACACAGATATACAGACACACACAGACGTAGAGACACACACATAGAGATAACACAGAGACACATAGATACACACACACAGACACACAGAAACACACAGACATGTACATGCACGCACACAATGTACTGGGAACACATTCCTCTTCCCATTATTCTTTCTTGTCTCTTTAACCCTTCTAGCTTTTTCTATTTACTTAATTATAACTTGGCAACTATTGACCAACTCCACACCCCATTTCCTTTACTCTTCCAAAACTTTTTTTTCCTCCTCATCTTTTAGACTTCATGAAATATTAAGAATACTTAAGCTTGCATTTAAATTTTGGGTCATTTCCCCTCTTGGTTGGCTCATGTTAGGATAGAATGATCCAAGCCTTCTTTACAGAAAACTTAAAAATATCCAGTCAATTGAGGATATCTGGCAGTAAGTGAGCCCCAGATGCCTGGAAATGACTTCCCCTGCAGACAAGAGCAGGTGAATTCAGGGTTGGATGGCCGTAGACCTGACCCTTCCTGCTATGCCTCTATTAACATCCAGAAAAAATCCAAACAAACCAACCAGCCTACAATGCAATATCTACCCAAGCAACTTAAGTAGAAACGAATTAACTTATCTAATAAGAAATTTTATGATGGCATATCTCAAGAGTTGATTTACTCAGTGTCTCAGTGGTATCATGAAGAGTCTTCCCTATCTTTTCATCCTATCAATATGGCTACACCTCTCATGGTTGAGTTCAAAGCCAGCCTGCTTACAGAGCTGGGTATCATTGTCATAAACTACAAAGATCACTACACTATTTTTAGTAATGTAACCTATTTCCCATGTAAGGCTTAGCCACTGATTTGTTTTGGTCCCTGGGACCAAGTTGCAGTTATCATAAGATAACTAAAGATGCTGGATCAGGAGTAGCATCCCACATGAAATAATAAAAGCTCCTGCATTGTCATGAAATTTGGGGGTGGTTTCTTAGGTTACAAAAGCTAGGGAATTGGACCACAGGCAGGTGTAACAATACAAAGAAACAGGAGAACAGCCACATTGACACTATGTTGGTTTTAGCTGATAGAATGTTTCCCTGTGTATCCTTATATCCTCAGCTAGAAGTGAATTCCAGGTAGGTCTGCTTCTAAACCCTAGCAAAGGGAATAAACGGAATGTGCTTGCTTGGGAAGGCACTGGGACTATGTAGAGAAACAGTTTTCTGCTGACAACAGCAAGTTTTTATCTTTGTGTGTGGGGAGGGGGTGGGGAAGAATTCCACTTGGAGGAAGAACTATCAGGGAAATAGCAATAATTTTATTTATTTATTAATTTATTTATTATTTATTTAACAGGTCTATAATTGACATCTGTTCTAGGTGGCTCCTAGTAGCTGCATTTTCTGATTCTCTTTTTCTCCTCACCTGCAGTTGTGACTAACTGGGCAAAGAATGCTGCACTGTTCAAGAAAAAGGAACCAACCAGAGTTTCTCTCCAGATGTTTGGAATTGTGAGTATGCAGCAGCATGCATGGGATGGGGAGCACATCAGGTAGGTATGCTGTGGGAACGCAGAGAGGCCTCAGCTTCTAGACTTGCTTATTCTCCAAGAAAGGATTTCATGAATGGGGGCTGAGGAAGGGAAATGGCAGAGACACACAAAGATATAGAAGGAGGAGGGAGAAGGGAGGGAAAGAAGAAAGGGGGAAGGGAGAGAGAATCTAATTAACATTTTCTATTTTGTAGATCTCGGGGCAGGCAGCTGGTTGGTTGCTCTTGGCTTCGTGAGACACCTCTGTAATTCTTATAATGATTTCCTCTGTCATTTGCTTGAATTAGCCCTAATGAGCCTCTGTCACTCACACTAAGTATTTTAAACACTATTTTTATGAAAGGATGATCAGCCTCATTCATAATAAGATAAATGAAAATGAAATTACACAGAAATACCATTTATCACTTACCAGGTGGGACAACTTTGTTGTTTGGACTGTGGGGGACACATGATAGGTGAATAGAAAAGGTTGTAGCCCCTGGGGATGGCAAGCTGGCAACACAGATCACCTTTAAACATGTGTTTATTCTCTGACCTAGCATCCTTAGGTCTGGGGATTTATGCCACAGAGGTGCTGAACAGGGAGGAAGTGGTGTATATGCAAGGTCACTGGCTGTAGCATCGTTTGTGGTATCAAGAGTTAGGAAGGAGCTCAAGTATTTACACATCAAGACTGTTTAGGGCTAGGGAAATGACTCAGTTGATTAACTGTTTTGCCATATAAGCACAAGGGCATGTGTTCAAAGGCCAGCATCCATGTAAAAGGACAAGTGTGTTGGTATACATGTGTACTTTCAGTGCAGGAGAGGTGGCCCAAAGCCAAGTGCTGGGCTTGTTGATCAAGCAGTTTAGCTGACCGATGAACTTCAGGTTCAATGAGTGTGACAGTTTGGCTTTAATTGTCAACCTGACACAATCTAGACTCACCTGGGAAGACTCTCAACGAAAGATTGTCTAGAGATGTTTGCCTATGAGATACTTATGAGGTGCTGTGCTGGGTTACATTTATTGGTGTGGAAAGACCTACCCAGCCCACTGTGGTTTGGGTTCTGAACTGTATAAGGCTAGGGAAATAGAGCTGACCAGTAAGCATGCATGCATAGTTCCTGCTGTCTTGACTTCACTGCTGTGGTGGACTGTCACCTGGTATTGTGAGATACATAGACCCTTTCTCCCCTAAGTTGCTTTTTGTCAGATATTTTTATCACAGCAGTGAAAATGAAGCTAGGATAATGCTATGCAAAAATGCTCTTGTACACTGTAAAGATTTGTCACTTCTATTGGTTTAATAAAACACTGATTGGCCAGTAGCCAGGCAGGAAGTACAGCAGGGCAACCAGACTAGGAGAATTCCGGGAAGAGGAAAGGCAGAGAGACACAGTCACCAGCCAGATATGGAGGAATCAAGATGAGAATGCCTTACCCAGAATCGGTGCCAAGTCATGTGGCTAAACAAAGACAAGATTTATGGGCTAATTTAAGTTGTAAGAGCTAGTTAATAATAAGCCTGAGCTAATAGGTCAAACAGTTTATAATTAATATAAGTCTCTGTGTGTTTCTTTGGGACTGAACGGCTGTGGGACAGAAACTTCCATCTACAGGATAGTGAAAAACCCCACCTCAAAAATAAGGTAAAGCACCTTCTTTATACAAGAGTGAAGCAGTTTGCATGAAATCTCCACCATATGGTTGCCTAAATAAAACCTGTCAAGTGACAACACTGCCTGAATCCCAATGTGGATGGGAGGACCTCACAAGGCTCCACCTCTAGATGAATAGCTACAGGCAGTTAATAGCTGCTGAGAGCGTGAGAGAGAGCCAGTCTGCTCATACCAAGCATTACCTTCTATGGAGCATGGCATCGCTGCAGTGCCTGATGGAAACCATGTTCTAACATGTAAGGAACTCCAGAAAACGTAAGTGAGAAAATGAAGTGCGGAATGTTGTTCATGTGTGGGACCTTCTGCATGAGACAGGGAGAGGCAGTGTTTAGTCCTAGTTTTTTACATTCAGACAAGTCAACTTGATCACAGGAATATAGAGAGGTGAACAACAAACCAATAAATGAACAAACATGCTTACTCCCAAGGAGTAGTGAGAAGGGCTTGGATGGAAGGTACACTTCTTAACGATGACCTTCTAATTTTGTTTTGACTTTTGGAAACGTGAATGCATTAACTGTTCTAAAAATGAACTGGAGTGAAAAGCTGTTACTTTAGCAAGAATATACCGTTCTGTTCTACCCATTGTCTGAAGAATTCAGGGCAGTGGGAGGAACACATGCTCTGCTAATATCTTGATACTTTTTTCTTAATTTTTTTTTTTAAAATCCACCTGGACCTGGATTGTCCTGATAAAATCCTGAGGGCACAGAAAGGGTGCCCCCAATATTCCTCTAACTGAGCGGCTTCTTATGTGCCTCTACACTTGCCAACACTGTTGCTTGTTAACAGGCTCTCTCCCTGCCAGCCACACGGCACCTGTAAGAACAGTGTTATGGATGAACATCTCGCTTGGCCAGCTAAAGATTAAACTGACTAGCCAAGAACGTAAAAGAATCCCAGGACAAAAAGAGATGCTGTGTAAAGGTATTTTGTTTTGTTTTGTTTTTTAAACTGGCAGCGATGGGGTAGCCTTTTAGAGGAATGAGCAAATTGATTTTCTGTTAGCCATATGTTCTCACTATTGGTACTCTTTCATTAAAAGCAGGGGTAAGCAAAGATGGGAGAGAGAGGAGGGGCCCTCAGGGGAGGAGTGCTGAGGTGGCATCTCTTGCACATGTGAGTGACAGGGTATTGGTAGCCTGGGAACCCCAGTGTTTCAGTGCTCAGAGGCATACACTTCAGTAGTTGGTGGCTTTGTGAACACAGGTAACTCCTCTGGGCCTCACTTTTCTAATTCGTATAAAGACATAACAGCATTACCCATTATAATTTGAATGTAATAAGAATGCTAAGTGAAGTACTGCATGGAAAAGTTTATAATAATAGTAACTCTTACTTTATTTTTAATTGTATCAATTTATTTTTATGTGTATGGGTGTTTTGCCTGTATGTTTGTCTGTGTACCACATTCATGCTTAGTGTTCATGAAGGACAGATGAAGGTGTTGGATCCCCTAAGACCAGAGTTAAAGACAGTTGTGGGCCACCTTATAGATTCTGGGAATCGAACCTAGGTTCTCTGGAAGAGCAGCTGGTGCTCTTAACCTCCGAACCATTTCCCCAGCTCCATAATAATTATTATATGATTTCAGACTAAATTGAAGAGTAGGTGGGTATATAAAAGGTTGCTTCCTCTCCCTTCCCCCAACTTAGTGCAATCCTGTCAAAGGAGGGAGTGAGTACTGGATTCAGGTTTGCAAGGATCTAAGTGGATACAGTGTTAGGGGTGAGAATGTGTCAAACCAGGCATGGCAGGGGATGAACTAGCAAGCAAGACAGAACCACTTTCAACCTCACAGAGATCGTAGACTGCCTAGAGAGATGGAGGAGGATGTGGGCTGAATGTGTCTCCTCTAAGTTCAGGTGTGCACCCTAACCTCCAATGTTATGATAGTCAGACTTGAAGCACTTGAAAGGTAATCAGGTCGAGAGGAGGTAGACAGCGTGTCTCCTTCTCACCCCTGTGCCATGGATTAGTGCCATCATAAGAGGAGGAGATCAGAGCACTTTCTTTTCACCCAGTGATGAAGGCAGCAACTCGTCAGGGTGGGAGAGGCCCTCCCCAGACAGCGGTCTGTGACACTCTGACCACAGACTCCCCAGCCTCCAGAACTCTGAGAAGGCAGTGCCTGTTATTTTAAGCCAGAAGTTCTACAGTATTTTATTGCAGTAGCCGAGTTAAGACAGTTCATAAGTCCAGAAGCCATGAAGCGGGGTGGGCACATCATGTGAGTTTAGGATGACCGAGAATGACAGGCAAGGGGCTCTGGACTTGTACCCTAGGGGTCAAGTAAGGAGCCAGAGATGGAAGTTTCAGATCCCAAGTCTGCCCAGTGATGAAACAGATCTTTCTCTCTCGGTGTGTCTGTTTCTCTCTCTCTCTCTCTCTCTCTCTCTCTCTCTCTCTCTCTCTCTCTCTCTCTCTCTCCCTGCACGTGTGTGTGTGTGTATTTCTCTCTCTGTGTCTGCCTCTCTCTCTGTCTCTCTCTCTCTGTATATGTGTATTTCTCTCTCTGTCTCTCTCTCTCTGTCTCTCTCTCTGTATGTGTGTATTTCTCTCTGTGTGTCTGTCTCTCTCTCTCTCTCTGTCTCTCTCTCTGTCTCTCTCTCTGTCTCTCTGTCTCTCTCTCTCTCTCTCTCTCTCTCTC
>NW_026067926.1:3162037-3241943 GCF_014885135.2 Alexandromys fortis | reverse complement strand
TCTGTCTCTCTCTCTCTCTCTCTCTCTCTCTCTCTCTCTCTCTCTCTCTCTCTCTCTCTCTCTCTCTCTCTCTCTCTCTCTCTCTCTCTCTCTCTCTCAGAACTGGCTATTCGGGAGCTTGCCAACCTCTCTCTTATAGCAAGAGCAGTAGAATAGGAATGGTACTAGGGTCATTCCTAGGAATGGCACTAGAAAAATAATTGTGATGATGACAGTGGTGATGGCGGCGGCGGTAGTGACAGTGATGTTAACAACGGTTGTGGTGATGATGAACGTGGTAATAGTGCTGGGGATAGATGTCATGGTAATAGTGGTGATGGTGTTGATGTTGGCAATAGTTATGATGATGGCTTATTCTACAGGCATTGCACACTTTTATTTACAAATTCTAACGGTATCTCTGCACTTATGTGACCTGGCCTTATTCATTTCTCTCTAACCCTGATCTAATCGAAGCCATCAGATGCTAACTTTACTTAAAAAGTTGATATTTTCTTCTTTATGTTTTTTTCTCTCTCTCCTTTTTGGCACTAGTTCTGCTTTTTGAAGATATTGCATTGAAATATTATTTATCTTGCTTATTGATTTCTTGGCACCCTGTTAATTTTTCACTCAGGGCGAGTGCCTTATTCTCCCCGAGGGATGCCAAGTGTGGAAGGTTACAGCAGGGCTGTCTAGCCCTCCAGTCTAGCTGTCTGTGCAGAACGCACTTACTTCTCAGCCTCCCTTCACAATCAGCATCGAGGGAGGAAAGGGCAGCGGAGGGCACGCCACACTCAAGCCTCGCCAGCCCTTAGGATCCTGTCTCCCAGATGAAGTCTCTGTGGTGACTTTGGCATTGCTTTAAAACAGCTCCAAATCCCACTGGGTCTCACGAGACCTTTTCCTGATTTAATTTGGCTCAGGTGATTCTGAAAACCTGAAGGGAGAAGTCTCAGATGGGTGCTAGTGTGTTTTCTGTTGTTTTTTAATCTTCTCCTGGGCTACATCCACAGCTCAAGTTAGTAAATTTAATGTTATCCGTATTATATAACACAATTTCTAAAAGTCACTAGGAAGTCTAATCGGCAGTGAGGAGAGCCAGAGCGAGGCTCCCTGCGGAGGAGGGATCTCTCGGGAAAGGTTATAAGGGTGCTTTTGTAGCAACTAGAATTTTTGTGTACCATGACGTGGTAGAATGTGCATGGTTATGCACAAGTAAAAAAGATAGTCTGATTTACATCTAAAATTAACTGCATGGTGTTGCATATGTGCCACACGGAAGCAAAAAGGTTTTAAAATTCTCTTCCTTGTCTATTTCATACATGCATAAATACATCCTGTCTGCACCAATGCCTCTGCCTTCTCTAACTCCCTTCCACCTTCGCCTCCCACCCCCCATCTTTCTCCATTCAAGGCCCTATCTCACTTCCATGTCTTTTTTGTTTTGTGGCCTTGTGAAACTGTCTGTGGGAGCACAAGTACGTCACCAGTGGCTAGCTACCCCACGGAAGTCAATGACATTGGCTCCCCTGGGCAGGGCAAGGCTCTGTGGACATCTCTCCAGTCTGTGAATGTTTATTGGCTCAGTTTTTTTTGTGTGCCGTGTAGGCAACCACAGCTCTAGTCAGTTCCCGAGGGACACAGCCATGTCATACCAGTAAGGTCGCATTTTACAGCCCTCTTTCCTTCCATTGGCTCTTCCGTTCCTCAATTCCCTTCTGCTGTTTCCTGAGCTTTGGAGCGGGTGACGCAGGTGACCCTTTTATGGCTGAGCACTCCACAGTCAATTGTCCTCAGCACCTTGTCCCGCTACTGATAGTTTGAGTGATTAAGAGCGTTGACTTCAGGGTCATGAGACCCAAGTTTTCATCTCAGCAATTCCAGTTTCTGACATGGAGCCTAGAAACGTTTCTTAAGCTCTTCGTGCCTCAGTTTCCTCATCTGTACGCAACACGGGAATCATAACTAAGACGACAGGAGCATAATTGCATACAAAGTGTACATATAGTACAGAATCTGGCTTACTGCAAGTGGTCAGTTTACAGTCATTTCAAAATTCTCTTATATTAGTAAAATATGTATGCTTAGGAGTCCCCATAGAAGCTTTTTTAAGTGTGCTGCTCAGTAGCGTTTGATCCACTCATGTTGTGTGGCCATGCTACACAACACGCATCTTTAGGACTCTTTATCTTACAAATGGGAACTCTACACTCATCAAACACCCTCCAATCCCTGAACCCCAGGCCTCAGAAAGCACCGCTCAGAAAATTACTTTCTGTTCCTGTGACTGATTGCTCTAAGGACCTCATGTCACCGGTGTGTTTTTCTGTTGATGGCTGACCTCTCTCACTTTACTAACTTCCCAACGGTTCATGCTCTGTGCATAGCATAGGTTAGTGCTTCGTTCCTTTTAAACGCTGGATAGTATTCTCCTCACTCCTCCACTCATTAGCTTGGGCAACTCCATGAACTATACTGGTCTGGACACGGGTACAAACGTCTCTTCTGGCTTCTCTGCTTTCACTATTTCCCCTCTTCTGATTGGTTTGCAGTTTGGGCTTAAGAGGAGTATTGTATACAGAATGAAGTTGGGTCATAGATATTTTTCAAACTCCATTCTGCCAGGTTTGATAGGAGGGATTAACAGATTTATATGTAAAGCCATCATGGCCTTGAGGGGCTTGCTTTTTTCATTTTGTGGCTTATTTTCTATTGTATCACAATTGCTCTCTCTCTTTTTCTTTATTTCTGCCTTCTTTTGTACTTAACGGATTTCTTTCTCTTGGTAGTGAAATATTTTAATTCCTTTTTCATTTTCTTTTGTGTATATTCTATAATTATTTTCTTCGTGGTTACCATGGAGATTACATTTAGTGTTTTGTAGTTAGAATATTCTAATTTGAATTTATACCAGTGTAACTTCAATAACACTTAAAACTCTGCTCCTACACACCCATTTGCACATCTTTTAGACGTGGATGTCAGAAAATTACATCTTTATATGTGGCGTGTCCCTGAACATAAACTACTAATTTTTGTAGTGCATTAGTCTTTTACATAATGTGGACAAGAGAAAGTGGAGCTACAAACGGTATCAGGCTTTCTTGGACCGCCAGCCCCCAAATCATGACAAGGACACTTATTATTAATTATGTATGTTCAGCCTTATCTTAGGTTTGGCTCTAGCTAGTTTTTTTTTATTAAATTTTTAAAATTATCCCATTTCTATTAATTTATGTGCTGCCTTGAGGCTCATTAACCTCATCTACTTACTGTCCATCCTGCCTCTGTGCTTTCTCCCTGTCTGGCTGGATGGCCCCAGCTGACTGGCTGGCTGGCTCCACTTTTTTCTCTGCCCACCAACCCCATCTATTCCTCCTCTGCCTAGCTATTGGACAGTCAGCTTTTCATTAGCCCAATCAGGTGCCTTAGGCAGGCGAGGTGAAACAGCAACACATCTTTACATAGTTAGACAAATGCAGCATAAACTAAAGTAACATATCTTTACCTAGTTAAATAAATGCAACACATCTTTGCCTATTTAAACAAATATTCCGCAACAACAAACCATGTGGGAAACACTAGATTTTATAATTGCCCACATGTTTACACTTATTGGCCCTTTCATTCCTTCCTGTTGCTCCTCTCTGGTGCCCTTTCATTTCAGCTTGCTAGGCTCTTCTTAGTGCTTCTTTCAGGGCAGGAAGAAGATGTCTTATCAAGATTGGGAAGTTTCTGGTCACTGATTTTAATCAATCTTTCAAATAATCCTTCCTCTTTTTTCTCTACTTCCTACAGTTGCTTCTTACAGGGTGACAAACTCTCAGCTGTTTCTTATCTGGGGCACTCTTAGTTTCCCCTTCACTTCTGGAGGTTTTTTTTTTTTAATAGCCGTAGGGGTTTTGGTTGCCATCACCTTTTCTTGCAATGCTTTGACTATAGCTGCCTGCTACATTTTCCTATCCAAAGTTTCTACCGTTTAATTCTCAGATCATCTCATGGAAAGTCCCTCGTGTGTGATGAAGTGCTTCTGTCTGATTCTGCTTTTAGGAGTCTCTCTTTACTTATGTTTGTTTTTGTATGTATGCATATTTGTATGCACGCATGCATGTTTGTGTGTATGGATTTTTTGCAGGACTAGGGATTGAACCTAGGGCCTGATACATGCCAGGTAAGTGTTCTGTCATTGAGTTACATCCCCAGCCTCTTTGTCTTTGAATAGTTCGGTTATAATGTATCTTAGTGTGGAAAGCTCTAATATTTGTTGAGCTTGTTGGATGTTTAAAATATTTTAAAAGTTGTATTTATTTTTATTGGATATGTTTGAGTATTTTGCTTGCATTTATATCTGTGCACTGTGTATACAATACTCATAGATACCAGAAGGAGTGTTGACTATCATAAAACTGTCGTTACTGAGTATTTGTTAGCGATCATGTCAGTGCTTGAAACTGAACCCAAAGTCCTCTGCAAGAGCAGCAAGTGCTCTTAATCACTGAGTCATCTCTGGACCTCATTCTTGGAAGTTTATACTCATGTCTTTTAGAAACCTTGGGAAGTTTCTGACCATTACGTTTAATTGTTTTTTAAATAATTCCTAATTTTTCTCTTCTTCTTTATAGACTCCGACATGTGTGGTGTTTGCTTGATGCTGTCACTGAGGCCCCATGGATTCCATTCAGTGTAATCATCTTCTCTTTGTCCCTCAGATGCAATAGTTTCAAACATCATGCCTACAATTTGTAGATTTTTCTTTTTTACTTCTCAAATACAATTTTGAGACTTTAATGAATTTTCTGTTTTAGTTACTGTAGCTTTCAGCTCTAGAATTTCTTCTTCTTGATTTTAGGTTTCCTGTTTTTTTACTGACATTTCTATTTTATTCATGTGTGATTTTCATGGCTTTATCCACACATTTATTTTGTTCTCTGAGCATTTTTAAGCTACTGTTTTATAGTAATTGTTGCATATGCCAACAACTAACTAACTAGCTAGCTAACTAACTAACTAAATGTACTATAGTTATGGTCTAATAAGACCACCATCTGGCCATTCTGGACTCCTTCCTTCTTCCTTCCTCCTTCCTTCCATTCTTTCTTTCCTTTTTCTTCTTCCTCCTTCAAAAGGAGAAATACCTGATTTTCAAAGGTTTCTTTTCTTTTTGTTTACATACAAGTGAGTGTGTACCACATGAGTGCATTTTCCTCAGAGTCCAGAGGGGGCATCAGATCCTATGATGCTAGAATTTAAATCAGATGTGAGTGCCCTTGCCAGAGTTTAAGGAACCAAATTTTGGTCCTTTGCAAGAGTAGCAAGTGCTCTTAACTACAGAGCCATTATCTCTCCAGCCCTGGCACAACTTCTTTTGGTTTACTTCTCCTCTTTGTATTGCTCCTTCTTAGTACTAGTTTCCAATGGAGTTGGTAGTTCTACAATGACCTTGAAAAGACACCTAACATTTGAAAGTTTCAAATGAGGATCTGAGGTTTGTTAATTTAGTTAAAATCTACTGAGTGTTTTCTCTGTGGCCTCCAAATTCTTTGACTTTCTTCTATCGAGTCTTTCTTTGACTATAGATTCTGTGACTATTTGTCAACAGCTTATATCAAGAGTGCTACCATTCTGGATTCTAGATCAGACTTCAGGAAAACGTAATCCTCTACTTCTGGTCCTTGGGAGAACTGACTCCTGGAGTTGGCCACCATACTGTTGGGAATCCCAAGCAGCCAGTGGAGAGGCATACATGAAGGGGAGCCAACCTTCCTGTTAAAGCCCTAGGAGACACTTGCAGTTGACAGCCAGCAGCAACTTATTGCCAAGTGGAAAGTTTGAAGTTGGATACCTCAGTTTTCTGTCAGGCAACCACCAACCACCGCTGGCACCATATGGAATCGAGGTGCTTCCAGTTTATCCATTTTTAAATTAACGGAATCCATTCTCTAGAGCAGAGCTGGGCAAAGAAATACAGTGTGATCCACATATATTGTTTTATATTTTCTAGTAACTACATTGCAAAAAATAAATGCAACAGACCAAATTACTTTTAGAGAAAAAATTTGATTATGTAAAAGTATTGGAACTCATCAATATATACAATGTTATAATTTCATCATGCAATGAAAATGAAAGTTATGAGCATTTCTACATCCCTTGTCATTGTACATGGTTGAGATTTAGACCGATAGCATGTAATCTTAGTGGTTACATGGATGGCTATATTTAACAATCAGTTCAGACTGGCTAAATTTCAAATGCTCAACAGCCACATGTGTCCAGTGTTGCCTGAACTGGAGACTGCAACTCAAGAATGAGAGGGTTGGAACCCAAAATATTCTCACAACTCAATAGAGAAACAGAACAGGATACACAGAGGGGAACTGACTTGGGTGGGGTTGGGCAATCCAGTGGTTTGCATGGTGTCAGCCCCCACATGCCCATGTCACAATTCCTGTAACCTATGATTGTTATCTTGTCTTTTTAGTTGTGAACCTAGGCTTTATGTCTGAGGCACCTCTCTAGACTAATCCACCAATATTATCTTATTTAGAAAATGTCTTCCTAGATGTTATTAACTTGAGGATGTTGGGATAAAGAGATCATCCAGGTTATTGGGGTGAGCCTGAAGTCCAATGACAATTGCCCTTGTATGAATGAAGTCTGGTCTGAAGAGACCTTGGCTCCATTTACAATCCAGAGCAACCTGCTCTCTGTCACCTCCGAAGCCTACCAAATTTCCAGCGTTTACTCCGGTGATCAGAATAGGGACTCTAGGGATCTGGACACACACACTAATCTTCTGCTCTTTTGGCTTATGACACCATGCCATGTCCTTCCCCCTTCCTCATCTTTTCAGAGGACCTCTTTGTTGCTCTCTGTTTCTATCTTTCCTTGTTTAAAGTATGTTTCCTATGTGGGACCCAGGGTCATCTTTATCCTATACTGTACCAGGCCACCTCTCTCTCTCTCTCTCTCTCTCTCTCTCTCTCTCTCTCTCTCTCTCTCTCTCACACACACACACACACACACACACACACACACACACACACACACACACATTAAAAGGCTGTTGCCTCTTTTCCAGACACAGAGACTGCCCTGCTTTTTGTCCAGTGTGATGAGCTGGTTCCAGCCCTAGGTCATTTGCACTGGTGCTTTTCTCTAGAACATTCTAGCCTCAGACAGGACCGTGGCTCCCACCTCATTTTATCACTTTACTCAAGGTTTTGCTCAGATGTCCTTTATTATAAAGATTTTTTTTGGTTCTTTCTTTCTTTCTTTCTTTCTTTCTTTCTTTCTTTCTTTCTTTCTTTCTTTCGTTTTTCGAGACAGGGTTTCTCTGAATAACCACCCTAGCTTTCCTGAAACTCATTCTGTAGACCAGGCTGGCCTCAAACACAGAGATCCACCTGCTTCTGCCTCCTGAGTGCTGAGATTAAAGGCATGCACCACCATTGCCCAGCTTCTTTGTTCTTTATAATGCTTTGATTTTTTTTTTTAAAAAAACAGCACCACATGGTAGAGCTTTACTTCCTGATAGATTATTGTCCATCACTCACATTCGTTAGTCTATTAGCTCCATGAAGGTAGAGCCTTTTTTTCTGGCTTATTTTAGCGTCTGGACTAGCATGTGCAAGTGTGCAGTCGATTTTTCTTCAATGAATGAACAAATGAATGGTTGAACTCAGGAATGCAAGCTCTATTTAATAATGTCTCCCCCCTCAAGAGAACTTAGAGGCCAAAAAAAAAAAAAGATATTCAAAGGCCATAGTTTGACCTCTGACCTATAGGTATCTGGGTCTAATGGCACCCTTATTCCCTAGCCTCCCTTCACACAGTTCTTCCAGGAATGGAATGACTTTTAGGACAGCAGCCCTTGCAACTCCGGGCCTAGACATCATGAGGTAGTTTGTTGTTACAGACCAAAGTCACTGGGGGCACTTGGTTCAAAAGACAGGATGTGGGCTGTGAGCCTCCAGTCTATCGTTCAAAGGAAATCTCCTCCAGCAGCGATGTCTCCTGGGATGTTTTCCCAAGCCTCCCTGGGAGGTGCTGGAGCCTTTCAAAAGACTAAGAATAGATAGGCACATCCAGTTTCCCAAACATGTCAACCTTAAAAGTGAGTGCTATTTTTCTCCCTTCTTACCTTTGAATTACTATGTAGGAGAAGGACACTGTATTATTATAGGCATGGCTCACCATGCTGTGGTTAGATACTTAATACCGTACCTCGGTAGCTTCCAGGCAGAATGGTTGGAGCAATAGGTAAGCTCTACCACTACTGAGGTCCACGCCTTTGTCACTAGTGTGTGCTTTGTAGTTGAGACAGCCCAACCACCATTCTACGACAGTGTGTGTATCCCTTAATCACTCCCATCTCATTGTGCTTGTCCATAGGAGATCTTACCTAATCTACAACCGAACAAGACAGCAAGACAGTGCACATGATGACACTCACCCCGCACTTAATGTTTTACCCCCCTCTCTTTCTTTCTTTCTTTCTTTCTTTCTTTCTTTCTTTCTTTCTTTCTTTCTTCCTTCCTTCCTTCCTTCCTTCCTTCCTTCCTTCCTTCCTTNTTTCTTTCTTTCTTCCTTCCTTCCTTCCTTCCTTCCTTCCTTCCTTCCTTCCTTCCTTTCTTTCTTTCTTTCTTTCTTTCTTTCTTTCTTTCTTTCTTTCCTCACTTGCTGGTTATGGTATAGGTAACTTTCATTTACTCTGTTATTTAGTGCTCACTGGGCTTGTAGGAGGTGTCAGATGCTAAACTTGACACCAGGTGACACGGAGGTCTCATTGACACTGTCTGGGTCATGTGGAAGAGTTCACTGTCTGATGCCATCCCTCGTTCGCAGGGTGTAGAGCATGACGGGGTGGGGGAGATGTAGGTGCAGTACCTTATATAATACCCAGTGTCGTCATCATCAGCTACTTTCCCATCCTCCAGATTGCATCGAAAAGTGTGTGGCGTTGGATACTGATGTGCCCTGAATACTTTGGAATTTCCTCTCCTAACAAATAAAGGAAGGCTTCAGTCTCTCATGAAGACAGCACCTGGGAGATTTTAACGACATAAACCTATGTACATCCAACCATATAGGCCTTTTGTTTTAAGATACTGCACAAATATAAATTTGTGAAGCTGGCACCTAAGTGAATGACATTTAGGGATACACTCATGTGTTAAATTGACTTCCCCTCCTCATTTTACAGCTGGGGAAACTGAGTTCCTTTGTGGAGAGAATTCTCTTCTAAGGGTTCCAGCAAGCAGAAACAAGTCTTCCTTTTGGTGGAGTTAGATATATAATATAAAGCGTGCTCCTCCCTTACCTCTGCAGAACGTGTGTGTGTGTGTGTGTGTGTGTGTGTGTGTGGCCACAGGCCTCTCCGGATGAGTGACAGCGAAAGCCCATCCCTCCAGGAGACGCATGAAGAATGACCAATGGGATGGATGGAGGGTGTTGGGTACCAATCTCTGCAGAGGCCAGGGTGAAACTGGCTGCGTCCAGCCTGTTCCACCCCCATCTCCCCGAGTTCCTCAGGCCCTTCCGTGTACGGTCCTTGCTGGGACACGGGAGGTGCTCATCTTAATGCACTTGGGGACAAGGATAGGGTGCCAGGGTGCGGCTCGCGCCTGTCCAGCTCAGGCTGCGGTCCCCGCGCTGCAGCGCTGCAGCTAAGAACACTTGATTGGGAGGCCGGAGGACTGCGGCGTGTGTGTGTGTGTGTGTGTGTGTGTGTGTGTGTGTGTGGTGATGCCAATATGTAAAGCGACTGGCGGTTCTGGGCGGGGCCTGGGCCCGATGCAAATGAGGAAGGCGGGGTTACCCTGTGGCTCCGCCTCCCTCCCCCGCAGCTGGGGCCAGCGGTGCCAAGCACAGCTGGACCAGCGGCAGCAGCTGGGCGAGTGACAGCCCAGCTCCGCGCGCGCGGCCGCCGCCAGAGCCGGCGCGAAGGGGCAGCGCGGCCCCGCGGTCCCCGGGCGGCAGCAGCGGCCGCCTAGTCCCGCGCCTCTCCCGGCCCGCAGCCCCGCGGTCCCGCCGCCCCGGGGCCGCCACCTCTCGGGGCTCCCCCGGTCCCCGCGCGCAAGATGGCTGACCCGGCTGCGGGGCCGCCGCCGAGCGAGGGCGAGGAGAGCACCGTGCGCTTCGCCCGCAAAGGCGCCCTCCGGCAGAAGAACGTGCACGAGGTGAAGAACCACAAATTCACCGCCCGCTTCTTCAAGCAGCCCACCTTCTGCAGTCACTGCACCGACTTCATCTGGTGAGAGCGCGCCGCGCGGGCCACCTGCCCGGGGCCCCAGAGGGTAGCGACACGCGTGGGGACCCCTCTCGCCGCCCCCGGGGGAGGGACCGTGTGCCCTTCTCATCCCGCTGGACCCTTCTGCCCCGTTCTCTGGGATGGTCCAGTCTCTCAGGTGCCGGCTCCTCTGGTCCCAGACGACTAGCTAGCCACCAAGAGCTTTCTGCCCTCTTGCACTCTGTCGCCTGAGCGCCCGGGGACAGCGCCGCAGGCGCCTTTTCGACACCTGGCTCAGGGCGCAGGGTGGCTCGGCAGGGCAGCTCCACGGGTGGCTTTCTCGCCTGGGGTTCCCGATCTTTCTGCCTTCTTCCGGGCTTGAGGCGCTCTCACCCTCACCCCTCCTTTCCGGGGCAGTTCCCTAGGGTGTCCTTTAGTTCCCCGGGGCGTGGAGCATCCTTTCCCTCTCAGTGTCCCCCAGAGTAGTCCCCTGGGTTATCACTTACTGAACCCCCAGAGTCCTGAGGCCCCCCACATCTTTATTTCTCAGTTCTCGCCCTCACGTCGCTTCAGGGTCCCTTTATTCCCCCTGCCTCTCGAGGACTGGGGCGACCTTTTCTTTCTCCTAGTCTCTCAGGCAATACTGCCGCGGTGGAGTCCCTCTCGTCCTCCTTTTTCTCTTTTCTGGAGGGTTCTCCCGGCACCTCCTTGGGCAGATATCCAGCCCGCCTTCCGCCCCCACCCGGACGGAAATGCACCCTCGCATCCCGCCACCTGGTGGTCGCGGTCTCGTCTAAACTGCAGGGGAGATGTGAGGTGGGGGTTACTGCCAAGCCCCCATAATGTACCCCACAATTCCACCCAAGGCGGAAGATGCTTGGGCACCGGCCTGTAGCAAGGAGCTTGCATCTGGGGTAGAAGGACAGTGGGGAGGGAGGGGGCTACTGTGTGAAACTAGCCGATAACTGGACCCCTCAGACTGATATTCCTCCTTGTGCTTTACAGGGGCTTCGGGAAGCAGGGATTCCAGTGTCAAGGTAGGCTCTGTGGCTCTGTGGCTCTGTGGATGCTGATGGTGGGAAGTGAGGATAAAGCAGACTTCACAGACGTGGCTGAGTTAGGCAGAGTGAAGTAATTCTGCCTGTCAGAGTGACCTCCCAGGCTAGGAATCCTTCACCACCAAAGGGTCCTTTTAAGGGGTGTGTGTTTGGGCCAATGATGCACCTTCCAGGAAAGGCCAGAGGAGCTGGAAGGCCCTAAATGTCAAAAAGTGCATCCATCCCTCTGCCTTCGGAGCATTCTCCAGGAATTGCCAGCCCTGCTTAAGTAAGCAAATGTCTTGAAGGAGTCTTGTGAGTGGAGGGAACCTCTTCCTAATCCCAGCCCATTCCTGCTCATTGCTCTTCGCCTCCCAGGAGGTTCAGCCTCTTTCCCCTGCTTTGCAGAGGTCTCAGCAGGTGGCTGCCTCCTCTGCAGATGGCGCATCCCCTAGAAAAAGCAACTGTGGTTTCCCCTGGGCCTCCTCCTGCTCTGAAAGGGGTGGTTCCAGATAGGGTGCCTCTCGATCCTGCCTGAGGTTGCCCTTTTTAACTTCTGAGAAGGCAAAGGAAGGACTCCAAGAGACTAGTTGCCTGGGTCCTTGCATCTGGGTTGAGAGCCATGATTCCAACTAGGGCCGCCCTATCAAATATCAGAGACCCGGTGGCCTCTCCTATCTTTAGGGCTCCCGTCTACAAAACGTCTTGTGGGCTGGGCAATGTAGCTCAGGAGAACGGGAGCTTTGTGCCAGAGAGGCTCTGGAGTACATCATCCGAAATGGGGGAGGGGAAAAGATGGGTTTTAAATTGGATCTCCAAAGATGACTTGCTTGTAGTCTTTTTTAACTCTTCGAATACCATAAGTAGCCTGTGAATTTGGTGTTAGCATCCTAGAACTGCAAGATCTCTCTCTCTCTCTCTCTCTCTCTCTCTCTCTCTCTCTCTCTCTCTGTCTCTCTCACACGCATGCACACATGCATGTGCTCACACATACAACTTCACCTTGAACATTGTCTATACTTCCACGCTGGAACAATTATTTGGACCTGAGGGCATCCCTTTAGCGAGATGGAACACATTTACCACTGTGTCTGTCCATCCAACACTGGCCTGCTTCTGATACCCTACACCACTTGAATTTGCTGGTTTGTTCCCTCTTTCCCCTTTAGGCCAGGTAAGGTTGAGTGTAGTCAGGAGGTTCTTTATTCCTCTCTTCCCCTCCCCTCCTCTCCTTACTCCTCCTATCTCCCCCCCTTCCATCTCCCTGGTTCTCCCCCTTTCCCTCTCCTCCCTTAGTCTCACTTTGCACCCAGACTGGCCTTGATCCGGATCTTGTTCTGTCCTCCTGTTTTAGCCTTCCAAGTGCTAGGATTACATGTGTGCTTAGCACCAAACTGACACCCACCATCCTGTAAATTGTCCTTAAATCTGGAGAAGAAAGCGTATAGGTGTGGAACAGCCTGAAATGCGTCTTAGTGCCTATGCAGCATGAGCTTTGCCTGGCAAGGTTGCTCTGCAGGCGAAAATAAAAAGACCCCAGCAAGCAGAGGTGGCTCTGATTTGCATGGAATGTTGATCTATAGAGTGTATGTTCCCTGCTGCCCTAAGCTGCAGGTTCTTATTTGAGCTCCGGAATGAGATGCGGGAACCTTCTAAGCCCTTCCAACCTCCTTGGCTAAGATTTGGAGCCTCAGTTTTATGCTCACAGACAAGGACTTCCCAAGTCTCTGCTGGTGGCAACAAGTTAGGCCAGTAGCAGAGTTGGGATTTTCTTCTGGAACTTTGCCTCCTCTTCTCAAACAAAATGCTGATAGCCATTTGCTGTTGGAGCTGTGTAATCTCTATGAGGTTGCCTTTCACGTCCATGAATTGGATTCTGTTTTTGTCTCTTGCTGTGGTCAGGGTTTTTTTTTTTTTTTTTTTTTTTTTTTTTTTTTTTTTTTTTTTTTTTTTTTTTTTTTTTTTTTTTTTTGCTCTCCTGTGCCACCTGCTCTGCTGTTATTGATGGCTGGGAATGTCAGCTTTGGAATGTGCGGGGGATGTCACATATGGAACAGGAGATCCTTTTATCCAAGGCCTAGGAAGTTTTGGCGAGGGGGGGCAGAATGAGGGAAAAAAATCAGAATTAAAGTTTTCAAGAAGTCTGACCAACTTCAGGGATAAGACTTTCAGGGGCAGGTGGGAGCATGTGCCAGCGTGCTGACTCCCTGGGCTCCAGGGGACAAAAGGAAGGGTGGGAGATAGGTATTTTTTTTTTAAATCACTTCTCATTTCATTTTTCCACCCCTTATATCTCTGAACATCTGGTCCTCTTTGCTATTGCTTTGACAGTCTTTTCCATCTGAGTTGAAGTGGGTAGGAGGAAGAAGAGGGGGTGGGGCAGATTGATGGGCCCTGAACTGAGCTGCTTAAGAATGAGGTACATCCCAGAAGGAGGGGAGGGAGTTTATCCCTGATGCACAGCATTGCTCGGGACTAATTCTGGAGTCATAGGCGAGCTCCTTTTATCTGATTATTTCTAGTGCCCTGTGCCTGCTACTTTTCCTTACAGTGAATTTACTTAAAATGGGACCAACATTTTAGTAGAAATCGCACAGGGTTTTTTCTTTTACCTAAGTCAACAGTGCAGAGTCCTGGTCCTTCAGCCTTCTGTGCTACCATCCTGGGGAACAACAGTTATCTCACAATTCAAGAAGATACTGGATTCTCCAGTCTTCAGGCCTCCTTTCAGTCAGCAGGAAGCAGGAAAGGATGAAGTAAGGCGAAAATTACACGCTCAGTGAGCCTTAGGGACGTGGCCTGGAGAGACTGTTATATGTAGTCTGTTGGCTAGAACCTGATGCCGTGCCCACACCTTGTTGTAAGGGACCCTACAGAATAATAGTGTTTAGCTTAGGTAGCACATTCCCAGCCAAGGGCTGGGGGAGGGGTGCTTCCATCTCAAACGTGAAAGCAGAGACTGGCTAGAGCCTTAGTACTAAGGAGTAGGGGGTGTGGGAGGGTCCCCAAACCGAGAAGCCCTCGCCACTGCCCCCATGCTACAGTACACTGTCATGGAAATTGGGGGTGCAGGTCAGAACATCCAGAAACCATGGTGAATTATGGATTTTTATAGACCCAGGAAGCTTTCTTAAGAATAGATTTCTTGCTTTTTTACAGTTAAGGGACAAAGCTCTAGGTTTTAACTGCCATATAACTCTCCACATTTCCCGCCTCTTGCTTTGATAATGCCTCTGGTGACAGAGGACTGGGGCTGAAGATCCGTTTTGTGATATTGCATACCTTTGGGGTTAGAAGTGCGACCCATTTCTAATATCACAGGTCAGGCCTTCCTTTCTCTAAGGTGTTCTGGAAAGAAACCCAGAACCTGTATTTGTGCTTAAATCGTAATTGAGCCAAAACAAAACAAAAGACACAAACCATGGGATGGAATTCAACTGTTTTTTTTTTCCTACAAAGTCCCTTCCAGTTAAAATGTTCACGCCTTTAATCCCAGCACTTGGGAGGCAGAGGCAGGTGGATCTCTGTGAGTTCGAGACCAGCCTGGTCTACAGAGCTAGTTCCAGGACAGGCTCCAAAGCCACAGAGAAACCCTGTCTCGAAAAACAAAACAAAACAAAACAAAAAAAAAAAAAAAAAGAAAAAAGAAAAAAAAAGAAAAAAAGAAAGAAAGAAAGAAAAAAAGTGTTCAGATCTAGATTTTATAGCATGGGAATCAGAATCAGACGGAACCGGGCTCCAATCTCTGACCTGTCCACTGTGTGACCTTGGGAAGCCCATCCTCAGATCGTAGCCTTGCTCTTCTGCTTGGCAAACTACGGCAGCAGTGCATGGTTGGGGCACAAAGCAAGGCTGTAGAGAGAGGTATCCATAGTGGACGTAAACAGCTCTAAGAAAGGTGATCACCATTGCTTGATTTGGTGGGAAAATGTGTCGAAGTAGGGCTGAGCTGACTCGGGAACGCTTGAAATGACTGTGCCTGTTTCACACGCTCAGATGGGTCTGCTTCTCTGAGGGCTTCCTGTAACATCAAAGTATTATGCTCCAGTGTCTGGATGCAGTGGGCATGGCTTCCTTCATGAGAAAGATCTGAACTTGCCTTGGACTCTCTAGAAAAACCCCATGGCATGAATATTCTGACTATAAAGAACTAGAATTGATGATTATAATGTCTTTTTCTCTTCCCCGGGCAAATTTGAAAGCACACATATTTAGCCTCTTGGTTGAATTATTACAAAAAAGAAGGAAGAAATCAAACTCTACCACATAAACTCTGCCACTGTTATTTTCCCCTAATAGAAACTTTATAGAGTACAAGTTTAATGTTGTGTATAGTTGACATATACAGATCAGAATATGCACTTAAAACAATAACCGCCACCAATAATATGAATTGAGACTGGGATGTGGCTCAGCAGAAGAATGTTTGTTTAGTATGTACAAGGCCATAGGTTCCATCCCCAACCTAGAAAACCAAAAGAATAAAAGAAACTATTAGTTAAACGTTAATATCATTTTGGGCACAGCTTATATCGTTACCCTGAGTAGTTTGGGTTGAACTTTCTCTGTAAACTGAGAACGAACAAGGCAGGCTGCAAGGTGGTAGATGTGGCCTGGTTGCTGCATACCACCCCACCATCATCCTCAGAACAGGTCGCAGAGACTCATGAACCAAACTCTACTCACGTGATAACTGATTCTGACAATGCTCTGGCAGGTTTCCATGTTGGAAAAGGCTTTGCAATTTTGTGTTTGATGGTTTGGATCTTTTTGCACCTGAAGTAGGATTTCAGGCTCAATGTCCCTATCAAAATAAGAATCTGGTAAGTGGGTCAGCTGTGGGTTGAGAACAGAGGGCTGATCTGTCGGAGAAGCCACAGAAAATTCATTTCGAGCAGCCGAACCCTCCAGGGGAGCCTGGAGCTTTACTACCGTACAGTGGAACACCTTCCCAAGTAAATACGGAAAATATGACTTATGGAAATCTGGTTGGTATGACATAGAGGTTCTTCTAAACTAATTCACAAACATATTATTTCTGCTACTAGTGATCCTCTGGGCCCTGCTCAGGGCAGATGAAGCACATAGATAGGACGTCCGAGCCAATGAAAAAACTAAGAGTTGGTGACTGGCCAGAAGACCACTGAACACTTGAGGGTAATTTATACAGGGCTGGAGAGGTGGCTTATCGGTTCACAAAGTGCACTGCTCCTGCAGAGGACCTCAGTTCAGTTCCCATCACACATTTCCCGTGACTCACAACCGCTGGAGCTGCAGCTGCAGGGGAAGCCTCCAGTCTCTGCAGGCACCTGCATTCACACGCACAGGCCCCGCCCCATCCATGTAAATAAAGATGCATGTGAACAAAAAGTAACCTCAAAAAGAAAATGATGTACATCCATGTTGATGCTGGAGTCAGTTTTCTTTCTCTGCCTCGTCTTACTTCTCTCTCTTTCTGTCTGTTTCCCGCCCCACCCCACATGTGTACACGCATAGAGAAATAGAGTCCTATGCCAGGTGGTGGCGCACACCTTTAATCCCAACACTCGGGAGAGAAAGGCAGGTGGATCTCTGTGAATTTGAAGCCAGCCTGGTCTACAGAGTGAGTTCCAGGATAGCCAGGGCTACAAAGAGAAACCCTGTCTCAAAAAACAAAAACAAACAAATAAAAAATAGATTTGTCTGTCATAATTTTGAAATGATGTGACTTTTCAGCCACAGAGAGAGTCAGATCATCGAGTACCATTTCAAATTCACATCTGGTCTTTAGATTCTGCAGACCGGTTTGTTCTTGGTAGGTACGAGGATCAGCGAGAAAGTTCACCTTCCTGGGCTGATGCCTTCCAATGCTGGGACCCTTGTCATTTTCCAGACTCCTTGTCATAGGAAATCACGGAGTTTATTCATCCAACCTCTCTAGTTGAAGTCGTGTGGTACTCTGTAGACTGGATATTGGATCTTTTTTATAGAGACCACACCATCCGCAGTGTTTACATATGACATTTGGAAGTGTGCTATCTGCTTGATAATCCCGTAAGAAATTTGTCTTTTAATCACCTGTATCCATTGCCGCTTCTCCATATAGCCATTCATATGTGTATACATGCATACATCCGTACTTCCACCATCGATCCTTCTATCCATCCATGCATCCCTTTAAAAAGTATTCAGTGGTTAAGTTCTACGTGTACTGAATGATTTTAGGCGCCAGAACCCAACAGTGAACGTGACTGAGAAGGTTCCTGATGTAGTAGTGTAGGAAGGGGAGATATGACTTCCTACAAATGAATTTTACCAAGATTTAATGTCACTTTGGTGGAAATCTCCCAGATGCTTCAAGATCGCTTCATGAGAGACTAACCTATGTAACATTTTGAGGTGGAGTTGATTGGGGTCCTACAGCCTAAGAATCAAGAAGCCCAAATTCTCCCTTCCTATACTGAGGTACCAAAGATCTACAGCTAAAACCCTGCATTGTGATATGTGTGAAGAAATGCAAGAGGCATTATCTTGCAAGTGACACTCTTGAATGAGCCCCCGGCTTTCTGTTTGTACCATGGCTATCAGGAGAGTGCTGGGCCAAGAGACCTCAAGATGGAGGAGTCTCAGCGTGACAGCCACTGATCTCCAGATCCTCCTAGTAACTCAGATAATGAGCTGACTTCCTTTTTGTTTAGGGGTTGTGATACGGGCTAACTGCTCTAGAGCAGAAAAATCAGACGATTTCAGGGGGGTAGAGCAACTCGGAGCTGATAGAGGGGAACACAAATAAAAAGAAAGAACAGGGCATCGTGGAGGTTTGTCAGCTGAAATCCAGTTTCAGGGTCTTGGGATGGCTTGTGTTGCCCCAAATGCTGTATGGTACCAATCTGCTGCCTTACAATCTCTTCCTCATTGGGAAGTTAGTTCTCAAGGTCGTTTCACAGCTAACAACCTTGAAGCACATATGGAGGCAGAGTCTTTGTCAACTCTCTCCCCAGCTTTCTGATTTCATTTGGGAGAAGGTTTTGCTCTGGTACTAACATGTCTACCATGCCTAACAGAGATCCGTGCACCCAGTAAGGAGCCATCGAGCTTTCTTGATGAGGGCCTAGGGTTTTTCAGTTTGTACCTGCAGAACACCTTGTTTGTTTGATGATTCATTTCTTTCCCACTATTGCCCAGTGTTGAGTCAGTCCTGTTCTGCCCCTGGGCTTGATTTAGTACTAGCTGCACCTCCTTGTGACCAGGCAAGGGGCGCTTCAGTGTTTTTTCCTGAAAGTGTCCTTGCTGGAAGGAAGCTTGTGTTCCAGATGTCTCAGCCTTCTGTCTCCTGAGTGATGGGACGACAGGCACGTGCCACCATGCCTGGTTCACTTAAAATCCTGATTCTGTCTCTCCATCACTGTTTCCTGGGGGCACGTAAAACACAATGCTAAGAAGAAAATACTCATCCAGTTGTCTGTCCAGTCATAGGTCAATACATCCACTGTCCATCTGCCCATTCCTTTAATAAGTGTGTGCTGAGAGCCCACCAAGTATCAGGGGCTGGTCTTGGCCCTTTAGATAGCGTAAAGAACAAAGCGTAGGCTCTACCTTCATGGAATTTGCCTTGCAGTAGAAGTGTAGAATAAGCACACGGAACACTGGTAACTTTCAGTAGGGACTTTGAAGAGAGTGAAGACATTGTTCTTACCCTAGACGATTCTTGCGAAGGACGTATATCATGTGACCAGTTGGTTTTGATATGTAATCAGAAGTGCTCTGCAAAGGGTGTAAAAACACTGTGTGGTGTTGCTGTTCCTTGGGGGAGAGGTAGAGAAGATTCCATAGATGAGGTGACATTTGAGATTAGTCTTAGCAGAGTAGGAGTTCCCAGAGTGACAAGGGGGCGGGGACGGAAGAGAGTACTTGTGGAGATGTGGAGGAGAGGAAACCGGGCACCTGCAGGGAACAGGAAGAAGGGTGTGTGAGGGCGGAGTTAGTGGGAGATGAAGGTCACATAGTCACGTGATACAGGCAACCTGGCAACTAGGAAGTGCTTGCTGTCCTTGCCTTAACGTGGGGTGTGTGGGGGAGTGAAGTGGCCAAATGCTTAAGACCAGCGTGAGATACATTTTGAAACAATCACAGTCATGACTCAGATCCTGAAATTCCAGGCTGGAGGAGCAGGAGGTTGCCGGGATGGCTGGCTGACATGGCTACTGAGGGGCAGTAGGAGCGTGTCAGCTGAGCAGAGAGGGTCCACTGCTATTTTTTGGAATCCTGAAGAGACGTTTGGAACTTCATGTCCACCATATTGTTGACTGTTCTATTTTTGGGGGTGGTTACTAGGTTATTTTTGTGGTTCTAACAATAGGGATGCCTCTCCTCATTGCATCCTTAGGCGCAGAGGACCACAGAAATGATTCTTCCTCCGAAAGGAATCCTCCCACTCCCCCCCCCCCCCTGGTGGTGCTGTCACTCACCCTACAGCACACGCTGATGGAGCGCACGTGGTACAATGGTGACAAGTCTGTGCTTGGGCAGCACAGAAGGTTTTAGCTCCGGGTTGGGAGGGTGGGTCTGTGGTTAGGAGGGCTTGCTGCACACACATGAGAAACTGAGTGAGTTTGAATGCTTGGAACCTTGGGGTTGGACAGGGAAGAAACAGGGGATCTCTGAGGCTTGCTGGCTGCCAGCCGAGCTCCAGGTTCAGTGAGAGACCTTGTCACAAAGGAATAAGATGGAAAGCGATAGAACAGGACACTGGGCAGCCTCCTTTGGCTTCCATGTGCATATGACACACACAGCTCTGCATGAATGTGTGCATCTATCCACTCCCAAAGAGGTGAGGGGCTTTGGGTTAAATCTCAGTCTCTATACTATGAACCTTGACTTAGCCTCTTGGGGCTTCTGTTTCCTCATGGGTAAAGGGAAGTAGTAACAGGATCTGGTTTCCAGGGCTCAAGTCCAATGCCCCTTGGGTATTCTTGGTTGGTGTGAAAGCAGTTCATACATGGCAGGTATTTCTGTTCTTTCATGGGCCCCATCCTCGTCCTTTCTGGGTTATAGTCCTGATGGGGAGGTGGTATGAATCCCCAATATCAGGAAGGTGATGGGGCCAGTGGGTTTGCTGATCCCGTCCTGGTTTGTGACAACAACTGCAACTGCTGATGGAGTTGAGAGAGCACAGCTTAGCAGGGAAGAGAAGGGGTGATGTGAGCTGGAGTGAGTGTCAGGTTTTCCGAGAGCCCTATTCCTGCCTACAGATGCTTTAGCTGGTGGGAAAATCTCAGAAAGTTAATTTGAGACCCGCGGTTGCTTCTCTGCAATGTATGTAAACAAATGTATGGATGGCGTTTCAATGTCAAGCAGATTTCTGATTTTTTTTTCACTTTTTCTTTCTCATTTTCCTCTTGGTGCTTTGTGCCAGGATTTCATGTGGTACAAAGCAGCCACCAGCTCACTATGTATGTAGCCAAGGCTGTGTCTGAACTCCTAACCCTTTAGCCTCCACCTCCTGAGTACTGGGACTTCTCCTTTTCAGTGTAGGTTCTTTTAGCTTTCAAATAAACTCCTTTGGTCTCTTGAGGGCTGAAGGTACTCAGCAAAGAGCATGTGTGAGCTGGAAGTGGAAATCTGTAAGACTTTGCTTGGTTAGTTATGATATTTAAGGCTAGTCCTATGTTGAAAAACCTTTGTACTGGCAATCCTCCAACCCTACCTCCCGTGTCTGTCTGTCTGTGTGTTTTTTTCCAGAGTCTCACTGAATAGCCCAGGCTGAAGCCTGACTTTCTTCTCTCCAGGGCCATCTCCGCCAACTGTCTCCATTCTCAGGCAGTGGCAGATTAAACCCAGGTTCTCTGCCTTTTGATTTCTCCTTGTTTTCAATCCCCATCCCCAATAGCTCAATTTTAAGCAAGAGGATCCCTTTTAATATGGCATCTGATAACGGCCCCGTTGACAAAGGCACACATAAGGAGTAGAAAAAAAATGTGTCTCATCTCTGTTGCTGACCTGCCACACCAGAGAGGTCACTGTCATACAGAAACTGCTAGCTTGGGTTTGAGGCACGTGAGAGCTGGAGGTTTGTCTTTGGGTGAGACTGTTGGTCTCTTTTGACCAGGGCCATCTGACTTACCTTTTGTTCAAAGTCTTTGATTCTCCCCCACTGCTGGGGAGAGGCACCCAAGACCCTGCTTCTTACTCCTTTGTAAGGCTCACCTTTTGTCTGTCTATGTTTTCCAGTGTCATCCCTCCTCCTGTGTGAATCATGTCCAGGGCTCTTCCAACCTATCTCTCCTCGGGATACAGAAGACCCTTTGTGATCCTGACTCCTCATTTACCACATCACATGAAGAGGCAGCTTTCAATTAGCCATTTTACCCCGGAAGTCCTTGTTTTAGTTTTTGGAGACAGGGTCTTACTGGACCAGACAAACCTCAAGTTCGCAATCCTCCTGCCTCAGGCACATACCAATGACACTTGACCAAAAAGCACAACCTTCTAAGCTATCGAGGCTGGCCCTGAGAAATGTTAGCTGGGGCTTTTCAGCTTTGCATACGGAAGTGACATCTGTATGGGAGACAGGCACCTTCTGGCATCACCATTGAAGGATGGTGCTGTTTGTCTTCTTAGGGGTGACATCTGCTTCCTGTTTCAATGTTGCCTATCGGCTGCAAACTATAATAAGGAAGCCAGGGCATTCTGACAATTTTTCCACCCGATAATTTAGTTCTGTTAATGCTTGGGAAACTGGAGTTCACTAACTATATTTAGAACTTAAAAATGTAAAACTCTCCATTAGTTAAGGTATTAGTGGGGATCTCTTAAAGCTACTGTAGTAGATAAGCCCCAAAGTCTCTGAGGATTGACAGATCATTTTTATCTCATTTGCATCAGAGACCCCTCCCCAATGCAGGTGATCCCAGCCAGGCAGTCTTCATGTAGGGCACCTGAGTCTGAGTCCTCTCTCCCTGGATCAGTGGGTTGGGGAGAGTATGTGTGAGAAAGCACATTCATTTCACAACCATTCTGGTCTGGAGGGACATCTGTCACTTCTGCTTACTCTCTGTGGCTCAGAACTCAGGCACAGGGCCACACTGGGTGCAGGGAGTGAGGACAAGGGGAGGCTGGGTGGAGCAGAGTGACCAGCTCTGTCACTGGGAATAAAAGGAACCAGGTTTTGGTGGACTCAGTCAACCCCTCCTCAGCCTCCAAAGCCATGGTTCCTTTTCTTTCCTTTGGGGCTGCACATTCAGCTTTCTCTCTCCCTTGACCAGGAAAGCCGTGATGTGAAACTTTACCTCTTCTGGTGTACTTTGTGGGGAAGTTGAAGTCTGTTTATTAAGAGTGAGGGAAAGTAGTGTTCTTGTTTTTAGTTGCTACGGCAATCTGGTTTTCGTTAGAATTTCTGCCTCTCTCAATAAACTGGGTCTCAAAAATGAGATTGATTGTATTTTTAATTGTGTGTATATGTGTATGTGTATGTGCATGCAGGTGTTCATGGAGGCCAGAAGAGGGCGTCAGATCACTTGGAGCTGGTGTTAGAGCTGGTCCTTCTGTGAGAGTGCTACATGCTCTTAACTGCTGAACTATCTATCTCTCTAGTCCTTATCCACTGGCATTCTTTCTTGTGGGCATCCTAAATGCTATGGTCTGGCTCAGGGTTGGGCAAGAATACCTGTAGGTTCTTTCCTATTTTCATTTTTCTTTGTATGCAAGCATCCTCCCAGCCTCCCAAATCAATGATTTATTATTGCAACTGAGCACTACTTCCTAGGGTCATCAATTTGGGTTGGGCTCAGCTGGGTGGTCTGTGTGTTCCTGACCGGTCTTACCCATGTGCTTGGACCTCAGCTGGGATGTTTGGGATATGGGAGTCTCAACTTAGGCACACGGTGGTGGACACATTTCCTGCACATGAGTGGAGGCTACACTTAGAAGTGACTGTGGGGCTTCTGTTAGCAGAAAGGAAGTGTAAGCTCACTTTAGAAATAAAGGAAGAGATAGAAGAGAGAATAGATTCTTCCCTTTGATGGGGGGAAGCCGTGAATAAGTTGGGACGTCTTTGGAATCTAGCACACCGCTTTTAATGTGTCTCTAAAACATTTCCCAGTTTAGGGTTTGGTTTCCTGAAATGAAACTTGAGCCTACAGCAGGGCATAGTGTAAATGCTTACTGCTCATTCCTTGGAATGATGGTCCGTACAAGGGAGAAACCAAGGGTAGAACATTGAACACTACCACCATCACCACTGGGTTCTAGAGTCAATTACCCCTAAGCACTTGGCACAGCATCAAGAGTGCAAGAGTCAGAGAAAGGAGCACAATGCCTCTGCTCTTGAGGACGGAGAGATCCAAGAAGGAGACAGACATAGAAAGGAATTAGTATAATACCCGGTGGGACCGTAGAACCTTGAAGGGAAGTGGATATGGTCTCGTGATACACTGAGCATGGGTTCAGACTTCAGCTTCCTCACTGATCACATCACATACAGGGCCTTGGGTACTTTACTTAATCTTTAGGATTTTTGTCTGTGAAATGAAGATAATGGCTTAGTCTTCTTTTCCAGGATACCATTGGGTTAGGTGAGACGGGGATCACAGAGAACATGTGACTACTCATTATGTATTAGTATGGAAACGGCAGAGATGGTCTCAAAATGTCCTTGGGACGATGTCCTAACGGGCACCCGTCTCGGCTCTCCTCCCACATTCCCGGGCTGGTATCACTGATGACAATTGCATGAGGGTGGTTTACTGGATAGGTAAGTCTTTTGAGATTGGCACCCATAAGGCACTGGGGGAGCAGGAAAGGGAGATGGTGCCGTCGTTGTAGCCGAGGACAAAGCTGGTTCCATGACTGAATTAGAATGTTTGGTCAGAGCTAAAACAGAGTGTGTGTGTGTGTGTGTTGGGCAGGGGCGACTGAGAATACAGCTGAGAGGCAGATGACTTGCCTAGAATACAAACGATCCTGTGTTTGTTTGATCTCCAGTACCATACATACACCACATGCACAAAAGATAAATTTACCGGTTGTGGAGGCACATGTATAAAACCTCAGGCCTTGAGAAGCTGAGGAGGTAAGATCAAAAGTTTGATGCCAGTTTTGACTGGGTAGTGGGGATTCTGTCTTAAAACAAGCAAGCAACCACCTATACAGTACCCACAGAGACTGTGGGTACTGTATAGGTGGAGGCCAGAGGTCAACCTCCTCAGTCCCAGTCCACTTGGTTTTTTGTGATACAGGGTTTCTCTCTAGCCTGGGGCTCACTGATTAGGGTGGGCTGGTTGGCCAGTGAACCTTAGGGATCCATCCCACACAGCGTCTCTGTTTCCCTAGCAATGGGATTGCAAGAACACACCACCACACTCGGCTTTTTCACATGGGCGCAGAAGCTTGAACTCGGGCCTCACGCTTGCATAACAAGCATTTTACCGACTGAGCTGTCTCCCCAGCCCCTCTTCTCCATTTGATTTTTACAACTGTGGTTTATCACTCACTGGAGAGCCATGAAATCAATTTAGTGAGCCATGTACACTATGAAAAATTAGAATAGAAAAATACCAGAATGCACAAGCCCCAGGAAGAGAAAGCACGGTTTCATGAATCTTTTATCCTGTGTCTTCATATGCCGGCGTGGGTGAACTAGGTCAAATGTAAATGGTGTTTCTGACCATGGGGATTGACACCAGGGTTTGAGAGTCACTGTGAAGAGCATAGAGAAGAAGCCTTGGAGGCTCAGGAACTTGGCCTATGGACTGTGGAGGCTTTACTTTTTTTAGGGATGTAAACACATTGTTTTGAATTCTTCATAATTAGAAGTTTCTTTCTCACTCTAACACAGTGTCCCAAGATTATTTTGGTTACCTTCCTTAAGCATTGACACACCACAGACAAAGTTATTTTTTCCCGAATAGAATGTTAAGTATAGTATATGGCATCTTTACATATGGAATGAGTGGTTTTGTTAGAACTGCTCGGCCTGCCCTATCAATGGGGTGAAGTGTCAGATTGCTGTGTCCAGAGGTGGCCCGAGACTGCAGAGAGAAGGAACTGCTTATGTGGGATAATATGGGCTGAGAAAAGAGTGTTTTATAAGCAGAGCCTTCGCCGAGGGAGGGACGAGGAGGTGCGTGGGGGTGCACGAAGCAGTGGGGAGGCGTGGTGCCAGCGTCAAGGTGGGTCAGATCCCTGTAGTGGAAGTCTGCAGAGGATCGCCTCCAGCCGGGACTTCCAAGAGCTGGAATTCAGTGTGTGTTTATAGTCTCTGCTGTCCCTGGGTAGGTGGCAGCCCAAATGACAGCTGGCCTCATTCTCTTTCCCTTCTCTGGCTTTCTCTGATTTGGGGCCCAAGGGCCATAGGGGGCCAGAGTGCTGCAGGTGGGGCAAAAAGTCAAGTCCAAGAAAAAAATTGAATTAGGGTTGGGAGGGTTGATGAGGAGAGAGAGAGAGAGAGAGAGAGAGAGAGAGAGAGAGAGAGAGAGAATTTGCAGTCCCTAGAAGTGCCTCAATTTGTTGGGCAGATAAGCCAAAGGAATTTTCCATTTCCTGGACATCTTCAAGTAAGATTCCTATTGCTGCTGACTCAAGCTGACATTTACTGAGTGCTCACTATGTGCCTGGCACTGTTCTAAGTACTTTACATATATTAACTCATTTAATCAGTACAACAGCCCATGCAGCAGCCGCTGCTGCTGTTCTTAGTACATGCTGGGAAGATGGCAGCACAAAGACTTGAGAGATTTCCCAAGCTTATGTTTATCTATGATCCAAATTACAGACTCAGGTTCAGGATCGTTTAAGAGGAAGGTAGCACTCTAGAACTGAGGATGACAGCAATGATGGTGATAATAATGGTGATGATGCTGATGATGGCGGTGATGATGCTGATGATGGTGATGATGGTTATGATGATGATGGTGATGATCATAGAAATGATGGTGGTGTTGGTGATGGCGGTGATGATGGTGACAATGATGGTGAAGCTCCTAATGTTTGAGTCCTTTCAATGGGCTGAGCTGACCATTTCATAAATTTTATCCCTTTGAGTGTTCGCTTTCCTCTAAGACCTGCCAGTAGTAAACCCATTCACAGATGAAGGACATTGGCTTAGAGAAGATGAGGATTTCTTAAATTACTGCGGAGCCCAGACTGAATTCAAGTTTCTTTGAATTAGAGTCTGAGTTGCCCGTCACCGAAGTGAAAGGGTGTAAGATGACTCTGGACGGGTGAGGAAGAACCGGCATAGGCAGGCTGAGGCAGTCACGTTTGAGGAAGGCAACGTTTGAGGCAGGCAACTTTTGACCTGAAGTGGAAATTTTCTGGAGGGAACAATGTTTCCATTACGATTTACCCCTCCTGAGATAGCTTAAATAGTTTTCAGTCTTAGTGTGTGTAAGGGGTTTAGAAACGTTTTTTAAGTTTCTCAATATCTCTGACTGCAATCTGCTGAGTTCTTCATGCCTAAGTTTTATGGCTAGGAGGGTATGAGCTTGAGGGCTATGTAAGCCCCCAGGTCATTTGCAAGAAGGATTGCACACAGTAGGCCCTTCAGTGGATTACACACAGTAGGACCTTCTTTAGTGGATTACACACAATAGGCCCTTCAGTGGATTACACACAGTAGGCCCTTCAGTGGATTACACACAGTAGGACCTTCTTTAGTGGATTACACACAGTAGGCCCTTCAGTGGATTATACACAGTAGGCCCTTCAGTGGATTGCACACAGTAGGCCCTTCAGGGGATTACACACAGTAGGCCTTTCCTTCAATGGGTTACACACAGTAGGCCCTCCAGTGGAACCTGTACTTCCCTGTAGAGCTGAGCTGAACTGGACACTTCCCATATCTCATTGGAGGCCCACAGCGCTCCAGGAGGCAAGCCCATTATTGCTTCTATAAAACAGCTGGGGTCAAGAGGTGTTAAGTGGCTTGCCCAAGACCTCAGAGCTAAGAACGAAAGATGTTTTTTGACTTATGAAGGCATTACATTTCAATAAACCCAGTGTGAATTGAAAATGCTCTGGAGTTGAAAGTCAATATTATTAATCTATGAAACAGTACAGTTTAGCGAATGGTACACTGTGCTATATGTGCCCCCAGCATTATTTCTACATATTCTGGACCAAAAAAATATCAAAGTTCAAAATTCAAAATATGATTTTTGTGATTATGCTATTGCTTTCGTATGAACATGAAGTAGAACAATCACCCTCCAGAAATTGGACCGTCATTAATCGAGGCTGTATGTATGTGAACAGTGACCAGCCCAGGCAACCCTGTTTCCAGACTACGCAGGCTTGCCTACTCTGCTAGCAGGAGTCTTTGGCCAGGGTGTGGGAGATAGCGTAGCAGGCTGTAGATTTGATGCGAGAGGTTTAAGAACTTCTGCCAAGTCCACCTATAGCAACACAGGACTGGTAGCACAGGGTGATCTCTCTGGCATGGTCACCCACCCGGTGATGTACGGGGGAGCAAGGCATGGGATGCACACTCTGCCCTCAAGCAGACAGGTAGACAGGCCCATCAGCCAGGTGTCTACAGCATAGCATGAGAGCTAGGAGGGCAGGGGTGGAGGAAAGGGCACAGGGTCCCGGGGCACAGGGTCCCGGGGAGGCTGACATGGAGCCTAAGCTGGCACCTGAGGTTTGAGGAAGAGGAACAGTGTGAGAGAGGGGAGGAATGGTGGACAAGGCAGAGGGAGAAGCAAGGCAGAGGAAATACCGGGTGGAAGGAAGTAACTGATGATCCTGGGGAAGGCTGACTTGGGGAAATTTTGATGGGTAGAGCGAAAGCAAGTTGCAACCTTGACAGAATGACCTCTAGGTTCAAAGGTGAGCTCAGCCCTCCTCAAGGTTAAAGACTGAGATTTTTTTCCTCTACATTTTTTTACCACATCAGTTTTATTTATTTATTTCTGTGGATGCGCATGCACGTGCCATGGCAGGCATGTGGAAGTCAGAAGGGAACTTGTGGGGGCTGTTTTCTCCTTCTCTGATGTGGGACCCAGGGATTGAACTCAGGACATCAGGCTTGGCAGCAAGCACCTTTACCTCCTGAGCCATCTTGTTGGACTGAATTTTAAGTCAGGTGCGGGCAAGGAGAGAGGGTGAGAGACCAGGTGAGAAATTCTTGCCTGAGGATCCCCTACGCCCCCCCCCCCCAAGCAGGAAAAAAGAGAAATAAATCTGAATTTGAATCTGCGATGTTATGCAGATTTCCCCACCTTGCCTTCCTTTTTCTTCTCCTGTGCGAATGATGACAGGACCAACTGTACAGAAATACAGAGCGGCTGGGGTTGGGATCAAATATGGAGGCTCTCTTGCGAGGCAGTGGCAGTTGAGGGAGCCTGACTTGTTACTTGATGAAGAGGGTTCTCAGCAGGTATAAAGGGAGGGGAAAGCTTGAGGGAAACACTGGTTTCCACCTTGATTGTGCTAACTCTGAGACAGCTGTGGCGTGCCCAGTTCATCTGTGTCCAGAGGCACCTGGAAGCAAGTCAGGAAGCAACAACCTGGGAGCTACAGGACAAGGTATGGTTTTGCCTCCCTGCCGCGATGGACTGAAGCTCTCAGAAACTGTGAGCGCAAATAGCTTGGCTTGCTTGTGCTGATTCTGTATGTGGCTATGGAGATACAGGTATGAAAGTAACTGACATACTAGACACATTTAAAACCATCTAAGCTGTCTGTATTCCTGAAGGTGCTCAAGGATTTGAAGGGAGTGTAACATTAAGTAACACAAGAGTATACAGTATTTAACTAGAAAGAACTCTTCTAGGCGGTAAGAGGATGCTGGAGTTTAGGGCTGACTTATTTTCAACCTCTCTCTTTCTCCTTCTTTCTCCTCCTCTTCTTCTCCCCTACCTCCCTGTTCTCCTCCCACTCTGCAGTTGTCTTTTTGAGATAAGAACTTATCATGTAGCTCAGAGTAGCTTGGAATTTGCAATCCTTCTGCCCTTGAGTGTTCGAGTTAGAGTCAGGGCCCTCCACACTCCCAGTGGGAATTTAATTATCATCTTCATTATGGTTTTTTTGTGCTTGTGTTCTATTTATAGAAAATGTTATCAGTTCTTCAATTCTAGTGTTTGAAAAATTTTCATTTATTTAAGAATTCCTTGGCTGTTACTTAACACGTAAACACCAGAAAGTAGTTCCTTCCAGAACTGGTGTAATCAGGTGCTTAATGGGGTCCTCAAAAATTCAGGACCTTCCCAACTCTTTTTTCCTGTTTCACTGATGTCTCTTTTCTTGGACCCTCAAAGCCTGCAAAAGATACAGGAACCATACTGCTAGAAGATGATGCACAGAGGGGCAAAGAGGGGAACATGGGATCAAGGATTTGTTTTAAGAACCTCCTGCCGTCTGCACTGTGGCAGCTGTCTGTTGTCATGAGGGACAAGGTGGCATGGGGAGCAGAAGTGTGGAAAGGCAGAGAGGAACTGTCTCAAAATTTTGCTTAATAGATAATTATCTTACTGCTTGAGTCATTTCAAGATGAGCTTTGTCTTACTTGCCGCTGAATGCAATGTCTCTCCCGCAATTTCAGATGGTTGCTACAATGTATTTTCCCTCCCCCTGCCTCTTGTTTGATTAACTGACCCTGAAGTTTAATTACCTCTTCTTAGATATTTCTCATATGCTGAGTAATTGTAGATTGCACATCAGACATTGTGAATATTACATTGTCAGGAACTCTGGATTTTGTTGTATTTCTGTGAAGAGTTTATTTTTTTTTTAATTTTTTTTTAACAGGCCATTGGCTTGGCTAAACAGTAGTTTGTCTCTGAACCATCAGCTCAGATGTCAACTTTGTTGAATTATCCTGATCTTAAGGACTGCTTCATGTGTGCACTGGTCAGGAGTTAGCTGGACTCATGCATGCACGGGTCAGGAGTTTGCCTCCTCTCATGTATGCACGGGTCAGAAGTTTGCTGGACTCATGCATGCACGGGTCAGGAGTTCCCTGAACTCATGTATGCACGGGTCAGAAGTTCGCTGGACTCATGCATGCACGGGTCAGGAGTTCCCTGAACTCATGCATGCACGGGTCAGGAGTTTGCTGGACTCATGTATGCATGGGTCAGAAGTTTGCTGGACTCATGCATGCACGGGTCAGGAGTTCGCTGGACTCATGCATGCATGGGTCAGGAGTTCGCTGGACTCTTGGGTAGGGTTCATCTAGCCTAGGTCAAGAGTTTGCTGGACTCATGCAAGCATAGGTCAAGAGTTTGCTGGACTCTTGGGTAGGGCTCATGCTTGCACAGTTCAGAAGTTCACTAGACATAGGGTTCATGCACACATGGGTTAGGAGTTTGCTACACTCTTGGGTAAAGTTGCACACAGACTTTGTTATGTTTTTCTTTTCGTGTTACTTTTGGATTCTCTTCTCACTCTTCAGCAGCTATTGAGGACCTGAAATCTGTCTTTTTGTTCTGCATTCCAAAACATTAAAAACATTTGTTTGTGTTCATGTGTGTGTGTGTGTGTGTGTGTGTACATGTGTGTGTGTGTGTGTGGTGCACATGCATGTGGATGCCAGAGGACAACCTCAGGTTATGTTTCTCAGGTGTGTTTAGAAACAGAGTCTTTTGCTGGTCTAGTAATTTTTCTTTTCTCTCTCTCTCCCTTTCCCTTTTTAGTTATTTAGTTTTGTTTTTCAAGACAGAGTTTCTCTGTAACTTGTCCTGGAACTTGCTCTGTGACCAGGCTGGCCTCGAGTTTACAGAGATCCACATGTCTCTGTCTCCTGAGTGCTGGGATTAAAGGCGTGCACCACTACCACCCAGCTTGACTTGGGACTTTTCACGTAGACTAAGTCAGTTGGACAGTGAGCCCAGGATCTGCTTCCTCAGGGCCGAGCTAACAAATACGCATCTTCAAGGTTGGCTTTGGGCTTTTGTGTGAATGTAGAGATCAAACTCAGGCCTCATGGCCGTGTGCTACACACTTTACCGACTGAGCTATCTCCTCTGCCTAGTTATTTTGAGTTTCATTTTTATCTTTTAAATTTGGAGCTTTAACTGCTGACTGCAGTCTGTTTTCAGGGTAAAAACTGCAAAACTGCCACTCCCTTCTTTCAAGTGTCTACATCCCCTTCAGGATCAGCTTTCTTTTTGCTTTCACTTAAAAAAAGAAAAATTGCCCAGAGTTTGCATGTTCCTCACACGGAGCCTGGATCCAGCTGAATCTTTGCTTGACCATACAAGATACATGCTCTTTCCTGGGGAAACCGATGCCTAGATAGTTAAGTTGCTCTCCTTACCACAAAGCTATTCAATAGAGCCTCTGCCCAGGGTCTCTGACAGTAGACACAGGGTTAAGAGTCAAGGGCAGGTTGGGCTCCATCTCATTTGGGAAGTGCCTGCTCTGTGTGCAATATCAGCCCACAGCCCAGCTGGGTGGTTCCACAGTGGCCTTGAGTCAAATTCTACTCCTTTTCAATGAGAGCTACTGGACCGGCTCCTTCATTAAATAAAGGTTGCAGTCAGCAAACAACATTTCCGAAAGAATTTTGGGTAGAAACTTGCTGTCAGCGTCAAGAAGGAGGCTGGTTATTGTTTATTTGACAGTGCTTTCACCAAAGTAAAAGCCAGTAGTAAGTTGTGGTTAATAGGAGGAAGTTCAGAGGTCAGCCCCACCCCACCCCCACCTGTTTTAAATAAAAGAGGAAGTTTCAGCACTTATTTCTGTTCCAGCCGGTCCCTTATAGAGAGTATCAGCACAGCTAAGCTGAAACCATGGTAAAAGTGTCCTTTCCCACTGAAGGGCCACTGGCACGGGAGTTCTAAGCATCCCACAGAGTCACACAGCAAAGAATCCTGGGAAAATCTTAAGGTTGAATGCTCACTGGGAACAGGAGTGGTGCTTCCAAGATAGTCATTTCTTGTCCTCTTTCCTAGATACCATCTCTACTAGTAAGCTGTGTCTCCCGCCAGGGATGCTGTCAGGCTTCTTACTCTATTTCAGGAGGTAGTCTCGTTTTCCAGGATATAAAACATTCATGGAGCCGTGCTAGGAAAGCTCCTACTGTGTGCCAGATACCAGAGCCACTGCAGTGAGCAAGTGAGGTGAACTTATATGCTAGGTGAGACCAGACAACAAATGTACAAGCAAACAACAATGTAACTAGCAAAGCCATGTTTGTAGGTTGTGAAAAGTTCAGCAGGGGTGGGGTGGGGGTGGGGAGACTCTTCAAGCAGAAGCTGTCATTTTGGAGATGACAAGCAAAGAGAAAACATAAAGGCCAAGTTCTTGTTCTTCCTCCATCACTTAGTAGGGGATGGGGCACTTCTCATGACTTGTGTCTCTGCAATTTCTTAGCATAAGAAACGGTATATGGCTTAAAATATCCTGTGTTGTGGGGAGGGGGTTGCTATATAGCCAAGGCTAGCCATGAGCTCTCATCCTCCTCTTCCACTTCCTGGAGATGTGCACCATCTTGCTCAGGCCAGCTCAGAATGGACTCTTGGGTGGATTGTTTATTGCTTCACCCGGTGCCTGTCAGTGGTCAGTTGTCCCCCTCTATGGTCACAGGCAGGACTGATTGTATACACGTGGACACAGATTCTGTCCTTGAGGCTAGGAGGAGCTGAAAGAAGGTTCTGGAAACGTGGCTTAAGCTCAGAGTAAAGAAGGAACACTGGCTTGTCGTGCTAGTGTGGGTTTTAAACTCTGTATTCCCTCCTGTCTGTTTTTTTCTGAGTCCAGAACCTCTTCCTGGCCCAGCTGCCATAGGTTCCCTGGGTTATTGCCTGGAGTTCCCTCTTCCTCCATCCCTAAGGCCTTTCTTTCTGTTCACACCCTAGTGAGAGCAGGTAAGAGCAGCAGTTAGTGTCAGTGGCTGTAAATCACCTATATTAAAAATGTTAATTATCACCCCTGGGAAAGGGCTTAACTTCTCCAGGTCATGAGAACAGCTGCGAGCCAGGTGTGGCTCAGTTTCTTGGAAGAGGGAGAAACCACTCAAAGTCACCTTGGGCCTCTGGCTGTAAGCATAACCATATTTATTCCTAATACTAGACTTAACTGGGCTTTGTGACCAACCGTGGATGAGTTGCCTTGCTGTTTGTTTTTTCTTTAAATTAAGTTTGTGAAAGATTCAAAATGTAAACAATTAAAATAAACTACACAGCATGGCTAAGAAGAAAGACCTTTGTCCTGGCTCTTCTGACAGCCCCGTCTAGTCCCCTTCTGTTGCCCGGAAGCCACATGTTGGAAAATTCTCTGTGGAGTGCCACCAAGTGACTGTCTCCTGGGTAGGGTCACTCTCAATGCCGGCACATTCATGGTCCTTCCTGGGATTACACAAATGTCTTGCACATATGTAAATGGTTCTCTAGTTCCTGAAAATGCTTTGGCCACGGACCATCATGATTCAGCTTTTAATAGATTTTTGCCAAATGTTCTTCTTGGTGGTTGGGCTGCTGTCCCCTCACACAAACAGATTCTGACGTCAGGCTTTCATAGTTCTGCCAATGCAAAAGAAAAAGAAATGTGGCATTTAATGTCAATGAGTGTTGCCTTGACTGGCAACGAGGCTGAGCCTCCCCTTCCACCTATATTTTCTTCTTGATTTACCAGCGGGTTCACTATTGGCTTTTCTGCATTTGCCTTAAATTTCAGTGCTGGGAACTGAGGCCAGGGCCTAGTGCATATGCATGAGAAGCGAGCACTCTACCACTGAGCTGCACCCCAGCTCTCCTTGCTGGTTATTTGTCTTGGTTTATCGTCATCAGTCTTGTGCCAGTTCGGTGCCTGGAGTGAGAGAGTCCCTTCCTGTTGGTTTCGCCTTGGAAGGTGCACGTGGTGTCTGTCAATTAGTCCCACTTTCAAGGTGAGAAGACAGAGGCTCGATGGGATTAAGCGTTTGACCTCGTGCAGTCAAGGGCTGACTCTGAAAGCCAGAGGACACATAGCCACATAGGAAACTGTTCCGAACCACAGGGCGATTGTCACTGTTAGCCTTTCACTGTGAGCCAGACACGTGGCTCTCTAGAGAGCAGTCTGTTTAATTATTCATCTCGTTTCCAAGTAATTGATGACACGCCCTCCAGCAGGAGGGTGGACTGAACTTGATTGCTAAAAATACCCTCCATGCATAAAATGGAGATGCATCTTGACAGGGTGTCCACCCCCCTGGGCCTGCTTTCTGAGGGTCTCCCTGTACACGGGCAGAGCCTTTCACTAGAATATCCTGTGGTCCAAGGGCCAGGGATGCCAGTGTTCCCGTGGTCCACATGCGTTTGTCGTTTTCAGCAGTTGCTATGTGACTGTGTGTCCTCAGGTGTTCAGAACCAGGCCTTGACTGCATGAGGTGGAATGCTTCATCCCACTGAGCCTCTGTTTTCTCACCTTGAAAGAGGGACCAATAGGCTGATACTACATGAACCTTCCAAAGTGGAACCAACAGGAAGGAACTCTATCACTCCAGGCACTGGAGAGGCACAGGGCAGATGAAAATAAACCCGGACAAACACAAACCAGCAGAGCGGGCTGGGGGTGTAGCTCGGTGGTAGAGCTCTTGCCTCTCCACCCTGTATTTCTAATAGGTCCTAAAAAGAGAATTGCAAATCCTTCACAGACTGAGCACCAGAAGACCAACTTGATAGCTTTCCCGGGGCAATGCACTGACCCATATCCCCAAATGAAGACCAAAATATAAATGGCGGATTTCCTCAGTCAGCATAAGTATAGGCTCTGGTACCGGGTGCAAATGATGATTTGGAGCAACACATGAATGTCTGTTCTCAGGGTGTGTTCTGGCAGCAGTGAGAGTTTTTAATTATTGAGCATTTATTTGGGCCCGGCCCAGGGTTAGACCACACAAGTCAAATCTTACTGAATTTTACCTCTTGGTTACATAGTTTATGACCTCTGCTTTGGAGATGAATAATGCAAGGATCAAAAGTTGAACTTGCTTGCACGTGGTGAAGCCATGACTTAAATTCAAGAATGTGTGTCCTCAATGGCTATGTTACTGTTACGATGACTCATAGAGCCCTCTTCCCAGTCTGTTCTCTTTAGTGTCAGAACTTGTCAAATAAAAGTTTGTAAAGTGGTGACAGGGGCCAGAGACCCAAGGATGCTCGCCTTACATCCACTTGGGTTTGTGTTTTGACTGGGCGTGGGGCAACCTTCATAACCCAAGGTAAGAGGCTACTGAATGGCCACAAAAGGCTAGTTCAACCTCTCATACAATAAGGCCGAGCATACCCCTCATACAGGGAAACTCAAGACCTTGTCACAACGGTCAGGGACCAATGTGGCCAGCAGAGTGGGCTGTGATTGTCCTTTGCTCCATTCTAATGGTTCCCCTGTATAAGTAACCTTGTGGAACTCTCTGTTTTCATCACGTGTCTGATACCACGACAGCCCGAATTCCCACATAAGGACTGAGAAGGGAAGCAGACTTTTTCCTATAATTACCCACCCCAACTCATTTTGGAATTTCCCCAACTTTTCCCCTGCCTGGCTTTTGAATGACCCTCCCCTTCATTAGGCTCTTCACTGAGATGTGCCGCATGAATCTGGCAGATGCGAGTCATTCTGAAAACACCTGCGGACACTCCTGCAGTGTAGACTTTCCCATTCAGAGTCTCTCCTGACTCTTTGATGCTCCAGCTCTGAACTCTTCCACGGATGCTGACAGGAACCTGGGGGCACTGTGTCTTCCTGAGTCTCCCCTCCAAACTTGGGAGCACACTTGGCCCCCTAAGGTCTTTCTGAGTTTGGCTTTTGGTAACAGTGAGTCTCAGATGAGGATACAGGGCAGAGAAGTGCTATTTACTGAACTTGACTTTGCAGTAGCTATGCTCATTTTACAGATAGGGAAACAGAGGTGAAGTGGTTTGTCCAGTGTCACACTGGTGAATCATCTATTGTTTCAGTTGCTTGCTGCACTCATTGCTATGTGACTTACAGTGTCCACTGACAAGAGGGATGTGGTTTCCTGGTCTAGTGCTGTGGAGCTTGGACACGAGCATGCTTTAGACAGTGGCTTGATATGGTATACTCTATAGCAACTTGGGAGCTTCATGAGCCATTGGTTGGTATGGGTATTGTTCTTTTTCTTTTGCCATAAGACTAAGAAAAGGTCAATTTCTGGGATGGAAAACACATATTGAGCTGAACCACAGGAAATCCCAATGCCTTGCAGTGTTAGCAAGAACCAAGCTTTGGATAATCATATATCACCAGACACTTGGGGATGCTTGTTATTGCAACTTAACATAGCAAAAGCTGGCTGATATAGTTATAGTACTGACAAGTAACTTGGTAAAGGTAGAGTTGGACCAGGTGAAGATCCAAGTCCATTTTTTCCCCATAGATTTCAGTCTTCCCTAATATTCTACTATTTGATGGTTCTGTCATGGACTATCTGTCTGTATTAGTTACTTTTCTGTTGCTTTGGCAAAACATCATGACCAAAAAACTCACAGAAGGAAGCATTTGTGCGGGCTTCAAGTTCCAGAAGGTTAGATCCATGGTGGTGAAGCAAAGACACGGTATTAGGAGCCTTCCTTACTCTTTCCCTCTCTCCCTGAACTCACAGAAATCCACCTGTCTCTGCCCCCCTGCTGGGTCAGAGTTGGAATTTTTTATTTTGGTAAGCTGACTTCCTGAGGTAGAGGACTGAATTGTGGCTGTCTCTTTGTTTATGTGTTTGCCACCCAAAGGCATTCAAGCAGATACAGGGATCTGTGTCGCAGCCGTTCAGTGTTCTGAGTTCACTAAGCCTGTTTGGCTCCAAACTGTGTGTCCTCCCTACCATGGTGACACCCACTGGTTCCTTCTCATCATTTCTTTCAGTTTAAGGTGTCCCCTCCTTCTCCAGCTAACCTCCCAGAGTTCCTTGATTACCTCACCTCTTCTGATACCTGCAACCGAGTGGTCAGCCTGTCCCCCTCTTCTAGCTCATAGCTTTGGGAGAGCAGAGCCCTCTTAGCGCGTTCTCCATTTTTCAGTCTCGAGATGACAGCTGTCACAGAGTAGGTGTGGAACCCTTGCAATTACTCAAGGGATGTGGAACTGAGGCCCAGGTGGCTTCATCACGGTTCTTTTTGTTGCAGGCCCTGGTACCAGTGGCCACCCTCATTCTAGGAACTGGTTCCTTGCTGGCTAAATTAGCGGGACCTGGCAGTGTCCCCATGATAGCCTCTTCCAGACAGCCCAAAGGGCTCTTCTGTGTCTCAGGTGACACATTCACAGTCACAAGTGGTAGAAATTCACTTCGGTCAGTTTAACTTTTGGGGAGTGACTACTTCTGTGCCTCGGTTTCCCTTCCTACAAAAAGAGGAGCGAGTATAAAAATATTAGCCGCCTCCTAGGGTTCTCAGGAAAATTAGATAATTTCATGCATGGATAACACTTATCGCTGAGCAGATAGGGAACATCTCTGAGATGCTGTCTGTTCTTATTGCTATTGGTTGTCATGGCGTGTTACTGAAGGCAGGAAGGTCCTCTGTGTTTCATGAGCAACTGGATAGTACCAGCCAACCAGCAAGGGGGATGCCTGTCTTCTGCTGCGACACTAAGCTCCTTTGGCTCCGGCAGGCCTGCATTATTCTTTCTGGGTCTGTCATTCTTGTCAGCCCTGCTGTTTCTGACCTCACCCTTGACACTTGTTTCCCAAGTGGCATAGATAGCTGTTCTTGGGTTTAATTCTAAAGTTCTGGGCTAAACTGATGGGGCTTCCTCGGGTCAGAGGCCTTGCCCTGGAACAGTCAGTTCTGGCTGGGACCTCTTGACGTGGAAGACACTCCAGCTGGGATCCCTTCTAGTAGGTGAGGTGGGTAGGAGTGGACAGAGACTGCAAGCCTGCCTGCTGAAGGTGGCAACCATCAGTCTTTCTGCCCCAAGGGTCCTTTTCTCTTTCCTATCCCCTCCCATCTCTTTCTTTCTTTTTTATCTCTCCTTCCCTCTAGTTCCCTTCCCTTCCTCCTCTTTGCACCCCCTTTATTCTGCTCCCCCTCCTGTCCCTGTCTATATCTCAGGCTGACCATGAACCCCTCTATCTTAGCCCGATGTCTCATGCCGTCTTGCCTGGCTCCCTTTGCCTGCTTCTTAATGCTGTCCAACACATACTCCCACACAGTCTCATCAATATTATTTTTTTTAAATACTCCCCACTGCGTTTACCTCTAATTGCACTAGCTTCTTGCTTTCTGCTGCTGTAAACCACTTGGCTGTTTCCTTATATTTGGCTATCATGAATGTGGAAGCTTCACAGAGCCCTAGACTTTCCAAGTTGGAAGAGAAAACTGCTCTTCTAAGCTTGCAACAAACAAACACCTACAGCCATCCCCTCGCATGTTTACTGAAACTGTATTAGGCTCAACATCCAGTTCCACGCCTCTCTGCTCTCATCAGCAGTGTCTGACTACCATGTCGGAACACAAACAATTCAGGAAATGGCTGCATAGAATCCTATCATGTGAGGTGACAAGAGTTCTTCAAGTCTTTCTCAGTTTTCCACCCTGTCCTTTCTTATGATCTGAGTGTGAAATGTCCCCTTAGACACACATGTCTGAATAATTAGTCCGGGACTTGGCAGTGCTATTTTGGGAGGTTTTGGTACTTTTGAGAGGTGGAACCTCAGTAGAGGAAGTGGTTCTCAGGGGGCGGGACTTGTGGTTGATAGCCACATCCTACTTCCTAGTCTAGCTTTGCTACCTAATCTGCCCAGATATAAGCAAGCTCCTGTTGTCACAGCCGCCACCCACCTCCATCTCTGTGCCTTCTCTGCAAGGGTGATCTGTAACCCCGACTCTGTGAACCAGGATGAACTCCTCACATAGAGACTGCCCGCTGCATCCCATTGTCTAGATTAGGTGTTCAAACCCTTGTTCCTCCAGAAGCCTTGCAGCTATCTTAAATAGATAAAGAAATACTTGAAAGTAAACCTTAAGAATGTTCTTCACTTACATGAAGGAATAAAGAATTATTTATATATGCTCACGTATAGTATAACCTTCATCTCTTTCACAGAGACATGGTTTGTTTTCTTTTCCGTGTACTATGGCAGAAACATCAGTGCAAGTATGATGTGGTTTGGCAATAATAATCAGCTTTGGTAAAATAGAGGCAACATGGAGTGGTGGGGACTGTGGCAAAGCCCAGGGACCACACCTGAGTTCATAGAATGACCGCCACTCCGCTTGGCTAGTGGTTGCCGATGTGGTAATACAGGGCCAGGTTCCCCCCCTCCCTTTTCCAGGAAAGACATGGATTGGAAATACTGATGGGACATTTCCCAATTTCATAGTGCTGTGTTGATAATTTATTTAAAAAAAACAAGCTCAAAGAAAAAGCCCAACTTGTTGGCTAGATACAATGTGGGCCTACAGTATTTGTAATCACTGATGTAGGTAGAATTCGTCAGTTCATCTGAAATCCTTAACTGTCCTTTCAGTCCCTTTCTCTGCCGCCTCCTGAGCATTTGCCTCATGAAACCTGCCAGTGAGCCACAGGAATCTGGAAGCTCCTTAATGTCGTGGTGTCCCTGGGATGGGTATGTGCTCCTAGACCTCGGGCTTGCGTTGATTAGGCCCATTCTGTTTCTTGAGGGAACAAACAGTTTCTTGATGTGCAGCCTATGCTGGCCTGGCACCCACTGTCCTTCTGCCTCTGCCTCTAAAGGCTGGATTATAAGTGCTCTACCAAGCCCATCTGGGTGCTGTTTTGGAACTTGGCTCATCTGCACTTTTCTCCAAGTGATCAGACAGAAACGTACCAGGTAAGACAGGCTAGGGAGCGGTGACCCGACACCCTCCTTAAGCGGAGTTCACTAACGAGTGTTCAAGAATTGAATGGTTGTAAGATACACCCGAAGAGAGGAAAAATAGATTTCAAAACTTGTATTTAATAATGCGAGCTTGTCACAATAAACCCCGCTTTAGATACCTTTTTTAATACCCACTTATTTATGACTTATTTATGTCTATCTGTGAGTGCTCTGGGAATGGTGTTTGTGTGTTCACACGCGTGTGGGTGCACATATATAAGTGGGCACATGGGTGTGAGGCTGTACAGGCGTGTGGTGTGTACGTGGAGGCTGGAACTGTATATCAAGCACCTTCTTCCGTCACTTTCCACCGTGGATGTTCACTCTGCTTCTGGCCGGACTGCTCTGCCCCCTGCTCACCAAGAGCCCTGAAGCCTTTGTGTTCCCACTGCCTGAACTCTGCCATGCCTTTCTGACAGGACTAACGAAATCCCTCAATAGCATGAGCCAGAAAGACTCTTCCCTCCCTGATCCTACTGCTATGAGGAAAGTAGCCAAGATGCTTGGTATGATTATACAAAACTAATTTAAGAACTAGGTAGTTCACAGCTGTGTTTCCCCTTCTGCACTCCCTAAGAAGCCATCCCCGAGAACAGGTTCTGTTGGGGAAAGTGGTTACTGTTGCAATTTCCTTTTTTTTATTCTTCTTTTGGAGGCTTAAAGTGCCTGGGAGGGGTTGTGAAAACAGTGTTCCTCTGAAAACTCTTCCTAGTTGAGATCCATGATTCCCTTGAATGAGAGTGGCTGGTAGTGATGGCTCTGGAAGGAACTGGGGATGGAAGAAAAGAAACAGCACACAGGCCTTCTAAAGCAGTGGCGCCAAAGAAGGTCCAGGAGTCTAGGAAACACGAACTAATGGTTCACTTCTTCAGGACACCACTGGCAGGGTGGCTAAGTATTTAAGAGTAAGCTCTAGGATGGGAACTTATGATTGGCCTATCTTGAGTCATGTGACTACCACAGGCTTGATGACTCTGTCAGGAACTCATGAGATGCTTTCCAAGGAAAACTGAGAAAGAAAGGCAAGGGGCAACAACAGGATATCCGAGAGGAGTTTCGATGAGGGCTCAGCCCAGTCATGACGGTGTACCAGAAACCAGAGACCTCGAGACAGAATAGTGACTCATTGCCCTGAGCGTTTTGTGGGTGGGGCTGATTGGACAAAAGGGTGTGCTGCCTGACACACCGCAGCTCCTGATGCCACCAAGATGAATGAAGAGGGGCTGGAAAGATGGAGGAGTGAGGGTTTTGTTTTGGTTCTTTTGTTTTTAATTAATTTGGGGGCCGTACTGCAGGGGTGAGGGGGCAGATATGGAGGGGCTGGGAGGTGAGCAGGATTAAAGTGCATAAAGTGAAATTGCCAAAAATGTCAATAAAATTATATTTGAAAACATAAGAAAGAAAGACAAGCGAGTGGATCCCGGCAGACCAACCCCACAGATGGTCCCTGAAGTCTCTCTTAGCCTAAGTCAGGATGGAACCTGAGCTTGTCAGTGATGTCATACATGTCACGCCATCAAAGCTATTCCTGCAAGCATTTGGCTGGCCAGCTCAATGGCCCTGCTCCCCTCAAGAAAGTGACTCTGTATGGGGCCTCAGTGCTCTGTGATACTGTCTCAGCCTTCCAGCTAAGACTCTGTATGAATGACGGTGAGAAATGCCCACACAGGGCTCAGTGTGCATCAAAGCAGCGTCTCTGGGCCTTGGTGACATCAGTTACTGGAACGCTCTTAGCCACTTGAGTTATGATCAGTTTTCACTATCAGCAGGAGTTACTGCTACAAAGTCATTGTGAACTCTGAATGGTTCTGAGCACAGAGCCATTGTGTTGGGGGATGCAAAGCTGGGTCCCAGGGACTCTCTGATCACAATTCTTTCACCAGAGAAATAAGCCCATAGCCTTGTTTGACACATATTTCTTGAGAGCCATCTCATTTGGTATGCATTACTGACACCAAACCCACCCAACAGCAGCACCCTCATGCTTCATCTAACACGTTTTTTTGACATGCCAACCCCTTCTTGCTCTCAGAACCCTAGGCAATACTTTAATAGTCCCCTGGGGGCATTTTGCAGAAAAAAATTATCAATAATACAGATGGAAGTGTGAAAATCACGGTGATGACATAATGCAAAAAGAATGTTTCTGGAAAGCATGAGAGAACCTCCACAAGAAGACAGACCGCTGCTCTGCTGAAGCTTGGGAGGGAATGGGTGGGGTGAGTGGTCCTAACCCTTCTCCCCTCTGCATAGGCCTGCGAATGATGAAGGAAGCAACGCAAGAACCGACTGGGGGTTACAGTTCTCGTTTGCGAGCTGGTTAATTGGGGGCTGGGCTCTGTGAGTGTGGTTGCTGACTATAAACGCTATTGTCAGCCTCATTTTACAGATGAGGGCTAGGTGTGTGTGGGGAGATCGCTGGTGTTCCACGGCTCATGAAGCCAGCTATTGCAGGGCAGCGTGACCCATCTTTTTGGCTGTAGAATTTGTTAGCTTATGAGGCCAGGGATTGATTGCAGTGGTTGAATGCAGTGTGGTTCCTGCTGATGGATAACCAGTTTCCATATTTTTAGAGATTTATGAGACAGTAGACTGAGGACAAAGGGCTGCAGAGACAGCTTGGGGTTGGGAGAGTGGGTGGTTTGGTTTTCATGGCTTGTGATGAGGGCCGTCCCTGAGCTTTCCCTGCAGCTTCTTGAGATGAGTCTCCTGTAAAGAGATGTCAGATGTCATAATAACCTGGGAAATACCCTTACGGGCAAGTTGTTAGGTTTCCAAGGGAGTGGAGTCGTGAGCGAGAACACGGACTCTGGAGCCCCAGCTTCCTGAGTTCAAATCTTAGCTCTGTCACTTACCATCGGTGACCTTGGACAACCCACTTAATATCTCAGATTGAAAATAATTTTAAAAATTTAATTTTATACGTGTGGGTGTTTTGCCTGTATGTATGTGTAGCACATGCATGCAGTGGCCAAAGAGGCCAGAAGAGGGCATTGGTTATTAGCTGCCTGTGGGTGCTGGGAATTGAACCTGGGTCTTCTGGAAGAGAAGCCAGTGAGTGCTCTGTACAGCTGAGCCATGTCTCCAGTCCCTAACCTCTCTTTTAATCTGTAAACTGGAGATAATAAAAATACCTTCCTTATCGAATGGTTGTAATGATTAGGTTGGGATGTGTATATATGTGTGTATGTATATGCCTAACTCTCTCTTTCTCTCTCATTTTGGTTATATGTCCATAGATGTTTTTACTGTGGTTGTAGCTACTTGTAGTGACCTCTGAGATATGATCTGAAAACAGTACAAGGAGAATTGTATACATAAGCAACTCACAAGTTTTAAATAGTGTGCTCTTCTTAGTGGCATGATGGGAATCTCATGCTATCCTGCTCCATCTTGTGTAGGACATGATTTAATCTCTTTCTCTAGTATATCCATATTATATATGCTATCTGCCTGGAGGAGGCATATCTATCTGCCTTGGTTATCAGATTGATGGTCCCAGTATCTCCTCACTTGTATTGAGATTGGGTCCATTCATGGCTTCAGCATCCACTAGTGTGGTGTTGGTCTTGGAGCACATCCCCTAATAAAGGGCTTCTGTAAGGCATTTAGAACAGTGCCTGGCATCCAAGATATGCTCTGTCGGTGCTTGTTATTACTGTCATTTGTCCCTTGTGCTTTCTGGGAGTCACATGGTATATGATTATGTGTCTCCCACCCCAGTTCAGGCTTCTCTATGAATGCTAGGTCAGGCAACAGGCCCCTGGGTCTTTACATCTCTCTGCCAAAGGAGCCGCCTGACTCACCTCTTTTGCTCGTAGAGTTGACAGCTAAATACGAGGGCTCCTTCCTTTTGGTATTAGCTTAATTATAGGGGCTCCCTAACGGGGAGGGGGGTAGGGAATGAGCCTTGAGAACTCCCTCCCTCCTCTTCCATGGGCCTGCATTGGTATCAGAGAGAGGCTGAGTGTTCTGTCCTGCCTACTGTCTTGAGTGCTTTTTTTTTCTCTGTGATTCTGCATGCTTAATCTTCCATCTCCCAGTGGGTCCCATTACATTTTTCTGTTTTGTGTGTGTGTGTGTGTGTGTGTGTGTGTGTGTGTGTGTGTGTGTGTGTGTGCGTGCGTGTGTTTCTGCCCTGGTTTGAATTCCAAAAGATCTGTTTGGGTCTCTGTGGGTGGCTGGCAGCCTCTGCAGGTCATTGTGAGTTACGTAACTGAAGTTGTTCTGTATTTTCTGTTCCTTACTGGGGGTTCTGCCCATGCTGTAATTTTTACTTTTAGTCAAAGGAGCCGGGTTTTCTCAGGAATCCCTCATGGCTTCCTTATAAACATTTTCCCTGCTGCATTTTCTTCTTTAAGATTTTTTTCATTGTAGAAACTAAACATGATTATGGAATGTCACCGGATGTTTCCACGAAGATGCAATGCCATGGTGTACACCCTCATTTCTGTCTCTCCATCATGCAAACAGGGTTATCACGACATCTACTTGTTTTGAGGTTCACCTTTCATTGTTTTCTGTTCCATGGGATGGTATCTCTGCCCCTTGTCTTATCAGCCTTTACTTCAGCATTCCTCTGTGGATGGCCATCCAGAGAGGTTGTCCATGTTCACTGTAAGCAACATTCTGCTGTGATTTGTAGCCTAGGTGTCCTTGAATGGCTCAGGAATCAAAGGCTTGGTCCCTAATGTGACGCTGTTAAAAAGGTGTGCAGGCCTTGAGAGATGGGGCTTTTGGGCCATCTTTACGAGATTGGGAACAGGCTTGAGGGGGTTTTAGGGTCCGGCTATGTTCTCTCTTTCTGTGCTCTTGCTCCGCCATCACTCCTGTGCAGTATGTTTTCTTACCATAGACCCACGGCCATAGGGACAATCAGGTTGGAAGCTCCAAAACTACAATCTGAGACAACCTTTTAATCCTTATCAATTAATTATCTCAAGTGCTTGCTTACAGCAACACAAAGCTGCCCACATACTGATAGCATCAGTATGCTATCAGTACTGATAGCATTTTGTCTAAATGCCAAATTATGTTCTCAAGACAGAGTTATAGGTTTTAGTAGGGGTGTGGGTGGGAACATTTGCCTTTCTTCCTGGCTGCTCTGTGATATTCCTGGAGCTCAGACCCACAGGTCTATGTCTGCTTTCCCAAAGTGAAGTTCTTGGGAATGACTAATATCAACATGGCCCCTCATCACCTCTTTGGCTCTTTCAACAGTTTCAAGTGTCCCTGTTTTGCTTTTAACTAGTTTAGTTATTGCTTTTCCACTGTGCTCTTTGAGGGTAGGCGGAAACTTTATTTTTTAAAAAAATTACTGAAATTAGAATGGATTGGGGAAGGGCTCAGAAGACCCCATCCCTGGTAAAGGAGCTACAGGTAGTTAATGGCTGTTGGGGGGAGAAACAGTTTTCTTTAGGATCAGTCCCCTGATGGGTTGTTTATGTCCAAATGGTCAGTCCTACAGCCGCATGCATACAGGCAACTCTAACTGGACTCAGTAGGATAAATACAAAAAATAATAATAATAGAAGACATGAATTTGAGAGGGGAATATGTGGGACATGGGGGCGTTTGGGAAAGGAGACGGGGTAGAGATGGTAAAAAATGTTTAGTACTCATGAAATTTTCAGAATATAAAATTAAGAAAATTATTTTTATAAAACCTATAGTGTGAAATTTCCTGTCTAAGCCTGTGTGAATGGACAGTCCGTGGTTGCTCAACAGATCTTGGAAAGTGGATGCACTGTTCATTGGTAACAATTTCCCCTTCCCTTCCTTACAGCCTCCATCAACCCTTGTTGACTGTCTTTCCAAGAGTTTGGCTGCATTAGACGTGTTCTAGTAGGGGAGTCATAGGAGTTTGTCAGCTCGCAATTGACTTCTTAGCCATGTTCTTGCAATTCATCCACATTGGATGCAGCCTCTGCCAGACCGTGTTCCTTTTAAAGACCTGATAGCATTCCATGTTCAGACCGCATCTACTTGCCTATCATCTGTTGATAGACACCCGTGCCGCGCCCACTTCTCCACTGCTGTGATCATGCCCCTGTGAGCGCGGCTGCACAGATACCTCTTTGTGATCCCAGTTTCAACTCTCTTTTTGTGTTTGATGCTTTATTGACTTTCTTAATTTTTGACATTATAATATAATTATAATTGCACCACTCCCCCCTTCCCTTTCCTCTCTCCATGTCCTCCCACACACCCCTCCTTGCTCTCTTTCAAATTCATGGCTTCATTTCATTAACTGTTACATACATGTATGTATATGTATATACATATATAGTTTTAAGTCCAATCTTCTCGGTCTGTACAAAGTTACATGCCTGCATGTTTTCAGGGCTGACCTTTTGGTATTGGACCTATTGACTAATTGGTGTGCCCTTCTTGGGGAAGGCATTTCTCCCATCCTTAGCATTTCTTAGTTGCCTGTGGTTTGTTATGTAGGGTTGAGACATCATGGTCTTTCCCCTGTCCACTTCAGCATGTCTGTTGTTGTCCTTGTTTAGCTCAGGTTTGGGCCACTATGTTCTGAGACTTCTTGGCTGTAGCTTCTGACTTTATGGAAACACAGTCTCATATAACTGTCTGATTCTTTGGCTCTTACAGTCTTTCTCCCCCTTCTGCGGTGTTTCTTGAACCTTAGATGTGGTAGTTTGTTTGGGGCTTCACAACTCTGCATTTTAATTGGCTGTGGTTTTCTGTAATGGTCTCTGTGTGCTCCGAAGAGAAGTTTCCTTGAAGAGAGGTGAGGAGTACACCTATCTGTGGGCTTTAAGGATAAATATTTAGAGTGTAGTTAGAGATTAGGCTGCTTTAGTAACATGGTGGTTGTAGGTTCTCCTTCAAGATCCATGACTTCCCTAGTCCTGTAGTTGGCTGGGGTTTGGCTCTTTTGGCTATCTGTCCAGAAGTAGGATTTGGGGAGGGCATTCCTCCACAGTGGCAGTTAATGCACTCATTACATTGGTATTCACTGGGTACCAGCCATGTAGTCTCCAAGCTAGGCTGTAGCGATAGATTGCTTAGAAAGCTCCCTAGCTCGTGGAGCTGGTCTTCTTCCAAGAAGACACACAACACATCAGTTTAAAGGCTACTGGAGAAAAAAAAAAGAGTTCAGTTTGTGATAAAATGCCATGAAGAAATTGAATGAGAAATCAGCAACAGGGTAATGTTGATTGCTTCAGGTAGGGAAGGTTTTGCTAACAGCTTGATATGTGATTTGAGAACCCAAGACGAGAACAAGCCAGCTATGAAGAATTTCGGAAAATACCTTCCTGGGCACTGGGATGAGTGGCAGGAAGGACCTAAGGACAACACTAGTGTGACATGCTCACTGTAGGGGGCAGGTGGGTGTGGAAGGGTGAAGCAGGTGGGGGTGTACAGGTACCAAATTACCTACCTAGAGGCTGCTGGAAAGCTTATGTAGAGGATGGGCTATGGATCTCTACTTAGGATGCCTCCCATTGGATTTGAACAGAGTGGATTGTGGGGTGGCTGGAATGGAAGTAGAGAGATGGGTCAGGGACAACTGTGTGTATCAGAGACCATGGCACTTTGTCTACGGCAGAGGAAGTGCAGATGGAAAAAAGGAGGAAGATTTGGGAGTTGAAAGGACTTGCTGTCAACTGGGGCATGGAATTAATATGCATCTGGATGCTCCGTGTACCTTTCTTATAGCATCTTTGAACTTCCTACCAAGTCTATAGTGTTATTTGTAGATCAGTGCTATCCAATGGAAATACAGTAAGAGTCATGAATGGAGATCATATTTGAAACCATTAAGTTTTTGTGTGTGTATGAATGTTTATGTTTGTCCAGGTACACATGTTTATAAAGATGTTGGAGGTCAGTATTGAGCGTTGTGCCTCAGGAGCCATCATCCGTCTTGTTTTTTGAGGCATCTGTCATTAGTCTGGAACTTGCCAATTAGAACAGGTTGGCTGGCCAATGATTCTTGGGGATCTGCTTTTCTCTGCCTTCCATGTGCTAGGATTATAAGCACATATTAAAACACTCAGTTTTTTCTCTTTATTATTAATTATTATAGCCAAAATATAATTTCATGATTTCTCCCTACCTTTTCTTCCCAAGCCTTCCTCAAATTTATGGCCTCTTTTTATTTGGCTATTATTATCAAATATATATGTGTTCACACACACACACATACATATATATCTCCTGTTGAATCCATTCTCATATGTACATATTAGCTGGGCTGGTGGCTTGGTGTATTATAATCAATCAGGGGCTCATCTCTGGGGAACACTATTTCTCCCTTTCTCAGTAGTCATTAGTTACCTGTATAGTTTGTTATTTATGAGCAGGGCCCTTTAGATTTCCCTCTCCCACATTGCCATATCTACTGATATTTTTATTGTTAGGTCTTGTTTAGGCAAGTCATATTGTGATGCTACGGCTGTAAGTTCTCTGATATTTCTTGGAGACCCAGTCTCAGTAGGCTTTCTAGTCCTCTGGCACCCCATCTTTGTACCCCATCTTTGCACCCCGTCTTCCACAATGCTCCCTGAACAGCAGGCGCAGGAGTTGTGCTAGAAAAGATGTAGCTGTTGGGCCTAGCCCCCCACTATTTGATGGTCTCTGTGTTTTGACCAGTTGTGGTCTTAATCTGCTACAAATAGAAGGTTCTTTGATGAGGACAAGAGCCATACTTACCTGTGGGTATAAGAATAAGCATTTAAAATGCAGGTAGAAATTACGGTAACCTAGTAAATTGGAGGTTGTTAGTTTTACTCTAAGATCCATGACCTCAGTAGGCCTGGGTGGTTGGGTAGGTTTCCAGTACCAGGCATGATTTCTTCCTGTTGAGGTACACACCCAGTTTTTTTTTTCCACGTGGACTCTGGAAATCCAACTCAGGTTCTAATCCTTAAAGGTAAGCACTTGCTGACTAAGCAGTCTGTAATTTATAAGCTCTAACTTGCTGTGTGTAGCAACTCAGAGAAGAAGTGAAATTAATTGTGATGATGTGTTCAACTCAACAGATGACCAATATTATCTAAGTAATCATCCTAAGATTCTTTTTAAAAATCAAAGAAATTAAATTCTTTTTGTGTCTGAGTGTGTGTCTACGTGCACACCATGTGTGTGCCTAGTGCCTACGGAGGGCAGAAGAGGATGCTAGGTCTCCTGGAATGGAAGTTACAGACAATTGTGAGCGGCCATGTGATTGCTAGGAACCAAATCTAGATCCTCTTTTTGACCACGGAGCCTTCTCTTTAGTTCTCATTCCAAAATGGTTAGGCCTTTTCTAATACCTAGTCTTCAAAATTTTGTGTGAATTTTGTATTTACAGCACATCCCAATTCCAGCTAGCCAAATTTCATATCCCCAGTAGCCACACATGGATGCTAGCCACTGTCCTGGCAGCCGAGAAGACGGAGACACAGAGTAAGTTACTGAGCAAGGTTCCAGAAGGGATCTGATTTCTAATTTGACTCAGCCATTATTCGGCCGTCCTCAAGACACAGCGTGCACGCCCTTTTCTCAGGTTATCTCTGTATAAGCAAATCTCATGGGAAATCCTATCGATTCTTCCCCAAATGGGCATGTGACTATCCAATCAGCATTTTCATACACTTGCATTTTTCAAAGCAGATCAACCCTGAATCCTTCCATGTTGCTCTTTTTTTTCTTTTTTCCCCGCCTTGCAAACATCAGTACTTTATTTTATAAAAAGCAAACGTTCCCTTTGTTTTTTTTTTTTTTTTTTTTCTCTCAGGATTCCTGTTCAGTCGCTATGTCTGGGGTCCTTGTGAACTTGTTCTCGTGAGGTGTTCTAGCATCCCTTTGTTCATGGGACCATTCATTTCTTCAGCAAATATTAATAATTGAACGTCTGTAATGGAGTAAGGGTTAGACGGCGGGGTCTTTGTGGTTGGACAGACTCGGAGTTGAATCATAGGCCCACTAGATAGATGATCTTGGGCAAGTCATTTAATTTCTCTGGACTTGAACAACAAACAGAAAACAATGCCTACCTTTGGGACTTATTGTGAAGATGGTATGACACAGTACATGTGAAGAATGACTCCATGGAGTCAATAATAAAAATCAAATTACAAACAAACAATCACAAGTGATTCTTCCATTAGATCCTGCTGTGTGCCAGGCAGGGACCCAATGATGTCAAGCTTCCTTCACCTTTTCTCACTATTTCTTTTCCTTTCCTTTTCTCTTTCCTCTATTGCTCCCTCTTGCCTTCTCTCCCTTCAGGAGAGGTTTTTGCGATGGAGCCTCTTAGTCTCAAAATTTTCCATTGTCCCCGCTTCAGCCTCCCAGGCACTCTCATTTCGTTAGGAATGGAATTCGCTGATCGTTATCGTCATTAACTTAACCAATTTCTCATTTCGTATGCAGTTGGGAGATTCTTTGTCCCCTCGGCAGCCCTTCTGGCCCACAGTTTCCATCCTACCCAGTCCGGCTAGTTGATGATATCACTGGATGTGCTCTTAATGGGAATGTGTGATGAGACATTGTGGGCACCAGGACACTGGTGGGGGGAAGAATTTCTGAGTTTCTTTCTAGAACCCTAACCATTCTATGAGCTGGCCTCACACTGACCTCAGAGCAGCACGCCATCATTCTTCGTCTTTTTTTTTTTTTTTTTAGTTTTCTCTGGGGCATTCGCAGATCCGAGGAAGAGGATGCTAACAGCATTAATGATACCTAACTTGATGCACCTCTGTGTGTTGGAACTGTGCCCATCGAATAACTTCCATTTTCTTTTTCAGACTTCAAAGCCATCTTCTACATAAGTGTGTGGTCGCTTGGTCTGTGTGGCTGTGGAAACAGGTGCTAAGATGTTGCTAGATCTGTTAAGATCACAGAGGTGGGACTGGAATCTCAGCCTCTCAGAAGAAGTGTTCTTCACCGTTAGTTCTGTGGGGCATTCAGTTGTCTCTGTTAGGGAACTTCCCACTGGTTTGTCAATGGTTTGTTCCCCCCCCCCCCCCGCCTTGTGTGTGTATGTGTGTACAGATAGAGGATAGCACATGAGAAGGCTTCATCTTCTCATTACACTATGTAGAGCCTGGGGACAAACTTAGATTATCTGGTTTGACAGTAAGCACCGTTGTCTGTTGAGCCATCTTGCTTGCCCACCGCCTACTCTTGATTGACAGGGACTTCTCTTTTTAGCTTCTGATAACATAGGGAGATTGCCTGTGGTCCTAGATAGACTTGGATTCAAATCCTAATGCGTGTGACTGTGGGCAACACCCTGTCTCTCATCTTCACCTCTTTTTTTTTTTTTTTTTTTTTTTTTTTGGTTTTTCGAGACAGGGTTTCTCTGTAACTTTGGAGCCTGTCCTGGAACTAGCTCTGTAGACCAGGCTGGTCTCGAACTCACAGAGATCCGCCTACCTCTGCCTCCCGAGTGCTGGGATTAAAGGCGTGCGCCACCACCGCCCGGCTCTCATCTTCACCTCTTAAAGAAGGCAGGGATACAGTATGTTCGGAATTAAGCCGTTCTTGGCCTCAGCAGATACTCATAAAGGGTTTTATTACCACAGTTGCCATCCATCTCCTTAGGTGCCTTGTGTCCTATCTGATGCCGTCCTATGACCTTCTCTTCCCCAGATGACTGGTTTTGCTTTTACTGCTCATCCTTCCACACAGCTGACACAGTCTGGCGCAATTCTATCCTCAACAACCAGAGCTTCACAGAAGGTTGCTTTCTCTTCATTCTTGGGTCGGTGGAGCCCGGACATCCTTCAAACCTGTTCTTTCCAAAGCTGGCTCTGGACCTTACCTTCAAATCCCAAGGTGGTGTGTGTTCTTTCTATGTTGTTTCTGGGTAGAAGCCTGTGTGGATCTCTGGCTGGAGGTGCCAGGCCCTACAGCTGCCCAGGCTTCCTTCTTCCCCTTCTCAGTCTCTAATGTGTGCACAACAATAGTTTATTCCGAAGTGTCTATTTACTTTCTGCTGAGACTTGACTTAAGTCTCAGCAATCAGAGAGCTCCTGGGGTTTCTGTCTAAGGCTCCACTTGATCCTGCCTTCTCTTGAGTGCCCCTGGGTCCTACACTTGACGACAGGCATCTGGCTTGCTTCACTCTCTTTGCTTTCCCCCTTCAGCTGTTTCTCTTCCCATCTCTGTTTTCCCAGCCTCCCATGGCAAAGCTGAGCTGGACAAGGCTGTGCGTCCTCATCACGGAGTCAGTGCTCTGTCTGGGGTGAGCTGGCCTTCTGGGACAGGTCCTGTGTCTGTAACATGAGGGCCTGCTTGTTAGGGTTTCTGTCCTGCCTGGTTCCCACAGTCTGTAGGTTCCAAAGAAAATCACACAGAGGTCTACATAAGTTATAAACTGATTGGCCCATTAGCTCAGGCTTCTTATTAACTCTTATAACTTATGTTAACCCATTATTCTTATCTGTGTTAGCCACATGGCTCAGTACCTTTTTTCAGTGGGACAGGTCACATCCTGCTTCTTCGGTGTCTGGACAGGACTGCGAGGAATGGCCTTCCTCCTTCCCAGAATTCTCCTGTTCTCATTGTCTTGCCTGTCTACTTCCTGTCTGGTTGTCCCACCTATACTTCCTGCCTAGTTACTGGCCAATCAGTGTTTATTTAAAACAATTGACAGAATACAGAACTGTCCTGCACCATGTGTCTGAGGGGGTTTTCAGGTGTGGAGATGATGGGGTGCTTGATGAAGCAGTGGAGGGTACAGCCTGGCTTGGCTGAGGGAAGGTCTGTGACCTTTTCCCCAGTGTCTCTGTGAGTATAGAGATGATGGATTCCCAGGAGCCAGAGCAGGGCCAGGCTGTGCAAGCAGGCTGCACTGGGATAGAACACACAGGGTCACTTTCTTTGCTTCCTCTTTGTGTTCTCTTTATCCAGGAAGCTGGATGCCGCTGATAGTCAGATAATGGTTTGGTGACCATTTCCCATTTTAAGCATGAGCTGGTGCTAAGGAAGAGGAAACCCTCAAACCCAGCTGCTTCTGACTCAGACACCGTTGGTTTTTGCTGTAACCGCCTCTTTGCCTTCTCCCAGCCCTAGCCATGTCTGCTTTTTCTCCACCACAACCTGTCTGGGCTATCCTGAGCTGGCTTGGGGTTGACTGGTTTTTGTACTTCTTCCCTTCCTCAAGAAGGGGTTTGTGTGGGACTGGGGAAAAGGCTTGGGGTTACTAGGTCACTTAGAGGGTCTTCCTGGAGTGTACTTCGTGTCCGATGAAGGGCCCTGGCTTTGTGCTCAGCAACTCCTGACAGCTTTTCTATACTAGGGGCTGTGGATACTGTTAAAGGCTGGTGAGTCCCTTCTATGGGCAGCGAGTGAGCCTAAGGCTGATTTCCTAGTCAGTACCTTCCTTGCCACTCAAAATGGGTGGCCACCCATCCATGCATCCATGAATGCATCTATGCATCCAGACACCTTTCCTTCCACTCTCTCACCCAGGGCATTGAACACACTCTAATGATGAAGAGCACAGACTCACACATTATCCTGCCTTGGTGTGAACCGCAGGTCTAGCGCGCACTGGAGTCTTTGTTAAGGTTGTCACCTTTCCTTGCCTCAGCTATAAAAGATGACGTTGGAGACAGTAACAGAGCATGCTTCATGGAATCATATGTTTGTGTCCTCCAGTTCTTTTCCTGTTGAGCACGGGTTAATAAATGTTATTTCTAGAAGTGATAAAATATATAAACAAGAGACGGGGGCTCTTCTGGGCACTTTCCAAGAGCCTTTACCCGATTTCCTATGTTGAGCTAATCTGAAAGCGGTGTTAGGATTTGTCAGAGGTTATTATTTTTATGACTGTGATTTCTGAATCAGAGTCATTCTACGTAGTCCAGGGTGACCTTGAATTTGAGGTCTTCCTGTAATAGTCTTCTAAGTATCACAACTGCGGATGTGTATCACCATATTCAGCTGTGACAATTAAAACAATCTCTGTGGACTGGAGAGGTGGCTCAGTGGTTAAGAGCACTGACTGCCATTCCAGAGGACCTGGGTTCAATTCCAGCACCCATGTGATGGCTTACAACCATCTGCAAGTCCAGTTTCTGGAGATCTGATGCCCTCTTCCAGTCTTCATGAGCATAGGGCACAGGAGGGAGACACAGGGTACACAGACATATGTGCAGGCTAAACACTCATACACATAAAACAAAATGTGTGTGTGTGTGTGTGTGTGTGTGTGTGTGTGTGTGCATGAGAGAGAGAAAGAGAGAGAGAGGCAGCTGTATGATTTCAGCTCTAGATCCTATACCCAGTTTTCTAGGGGCTCCGTTGCTAAGCATTCCATGAAGCTTTTGGTAGAAGATGCCATGTGTCTGCCTATCATAGTGACCCAGGGAAGGGGATTTCATTGAAGACAGAGCAGAAAGTTTTCAGGCTTGGGCTAGAAGGGAATCTGTTAGTGTTTAGCTTGGCTGGCAGCCCACAAGTAGTCATGTTTCTCATGTAGTCAGAAACCTTTCCAGTGTAATGTGTGAAAACCCATAGCCCCCCCTGCCCACGGCCTCCCAGAGCTGTATCCACCAACAGCTCAGACGTGTGTACAAATTGGGAGATGGCTGCATCCCACACCTCGCTGTGACATTTGCTGAAACAAATGCCTGCTAATAAATGGCACGGATCCCTTGGTCTCTGTGATAAAGATGTACCTGTGACTGGGAGCCCTTGAGAGCAGACCTTTGCTGAAGGCCTTAGCACTCATTTTAATTGGTGGCAGACAGATGTGTCGGGAAAGCTCACACCCCACTCCCACCCCCACCATTCATCTCAGTAAGTGTGTTGTGAAATAACAGCCCTTGCCCTTCTGTGCCTGGACTTTAGAAACTGATGACATGGTTGGTGTAAAGCTCTCTTGCTTCAGGATGCGATTGTCAGCTGATGTGGATTAACTCGTTTTAAGGTCACGAGCTTTAACTCCTACTTCAATGATTCTTAAACCCTACTGTGCAAAAGCCCTGGAGCTTTTATCTTGAGGGACGGAGCACATTATTGCCAAGACAGCATCATTTCTACTTCATATTAATCTGAAGTTAGAACGGACAATGGCTTTGTGATAGGATTTTTTTTTTTGAAGTTAAATGACTCTCTTTCCCATTTGTCTGGTCTTCACATGAAAGTCTCATGTTAGCGAGGCGGCAGTCACTGTCACTGCCTGGTACTACATGTATTTACCGGATGCTTGGGGTATGCGCTCAGGAGCATTTGGGAAAAGATTCGTTCATATATGTGCTTAACAAGGTCTAAGGGGATGTATGGGGCCCGTTTTGTCGAGGGAGAGAGGGTGATTCAGAGTGTTGGAGGAAATTTTGTGGTTCGGCATCTTCTTAGCTCCAGCACTAAGACTCCTATCTATCTATCTATCTCTATCTATCTATCTATCTATCTATCTATCTATCTATCTATCTATCTATCTATCTATCCAGTCCTATGTGTATCTCAGGATTTATGTGTATCCTGCTCTGACTGACCGGAACCAGCTTGATAACTCGGTGGCGATGGTTCAGCCGGGATCCGTTAGCAGGATTAGGAATCTGTGCTCTTGGCTCACTCGGCCAAGAGTGTGGACTTGGAATGGCTCCTGTGCTTATTCCTGCAATAAGGGATGATCGGATGGAGTGCGATGTGCGGTGGTATTGGATACTCTTTATATTTGCATACCATATTCCTCCTTCTCCCCAAATTCCTCCTCTTCTCCCCAAAGGGACTTAGAGAATATCCCAACCATGAGAAAGTAAAGGAAAAAGTAAAAAAGAGATCCAAGAAGGAGAGGATCGAGAAGCCAGGACGGCTCACTGAACTTGTGGCTCCTTAATAGCCTGTGTCTTAGAGGGCTTTCCTGGAAGGAGTGGCCTTCGCTCTCCTCCATCAGCTGCCATGTACCAACTGCATCGTGGCTCCACAGTGATGACACCAGGAGGATCTTTGAACATATGCGCCCGGATCATCCATTTTTGTGTTTTCTGAGCCGTGGTCTCCAGTGAGCCAAGAATGTCTCAGGTTCCCATTCCCAAGCAATTCGATGACTGTAAGCTCTGACTCATAACCAATGCAGAAAATATGAAGAGCAGAGACATGAAACAAAAGGAAAATGTCACAGTGTCGTCTCAGATTACTGCTTTATAACCTTCTTTGGATGGGATGTAATACACTATAAAACAGTGTTTTCCGTAGCAAATCCTTTTCAGGATTGTATGTGTGTATCTGTGTGTGGGTAGTATATGCATGTGCGTGAACCTGCGTGTGCCTCAGGTCTGTGTATGCCTGTGTGGAGGACAAGGCACTTTGGCTGTCTTTCTCTATTGCTTTCTTTCTTATTTTTTCAGTGAGGTTTTCTCACCGAACCTGGAGCTGGCCAGCTAGTTCCAGGGATCTGTCTCTCTCCATGGGCAGTTCTGGGGTTAAGGCATATGCCAGCACACTCCGCTTTTATGTGGGTGCTGTGAATCTGAATTCTTACCCTCCCTCTTGTGTGGCAAGCACCTCCCGCCCCAAACCATCTCCCCTGCCCTCTTTTAGGATTGTTAATGTGTAGGCTTTTACGGGAAGCTCATACCAAAATTCTAGCCAGCCTCTCCCATTGTAAAATGCTAATTAGCCGCTTGTCTGTATCTTACGGGCCCCGCTTTGAATATTTCTTAAGGATTACTTCCTGTATTAGTTAGTTTTTGCTGTGTAGGAAGCACCCACAACTCAGTTGTGCCCTGGGCAGTTCTTTGTTGGGCTCTGCGGATCCGCATTGCGGACGAGGCTGTTCTTCCAGACAGGCCGGCCTGTGAATCTGCAGTCAGCTGGTGGATTGCCCACGGGGTGTCAGAACACACAGAAGCAAAAGACCCGAGGCCTGGGCTTTGTTTGTTTTGACTCGCATTAAATTTGAAGCTTGCCTGTTTTCCACAGCATGTGACTGCGTCAGGCATGGAGCCTGTTTGAGAGGATATCACTAAAGAGCCTGGCTACTGGGGACCTGAATAGGTCCGGACCGTTATTGGAGTCAACACACTAAAGGTTGCTTATATTGGAATTGGGTCAAAGAGTGTGCTTCTTGTTAAGGTCTGTCTAGTGCCTAGTTAAATTGCTTATCAGAGAAGTTGGGACTCATCTGTGTACTCAGCTAGAGTATAAACACCCCCCACCTCTGCGTACCTAGGTTCTTGCTATGCCGTCCAGCCTGAGGCTGGTCTCTCCAACTTGCAATTTTCATGCCTCAGCCTCCTGAGTGCTGGGATTACAAGTATTTCCCTCCATACCTGGTTCTAAGTTCTCTCCATCACTGGGTAAAATAGCTGCATTGATTCCCCCCCCCCCCCCGAGAAAATAACCCTATTGCTTTTGACAAACTCAGAGCTTTTGCGTGGGAGACCATGTTGGATGCTCTCCTCCTGGGTGACAGCACCTGCAGATGTGAACCTGCTTACCAAGAAGAGCTGCAGAGTCATCTGACTGAGCTCAGACAACTCACAGGACTGTAGGGAAAAAAGTGATGGTTACAAAAACAAACAGAAAAACAACTGAGGGGCAGGGGAGATGGGCATCAGCCAAACCCCTGCTGTACAATCATGAGGACCTGAGTTTAGATCCTCAGCGCTCACTCGGAAAGCACAGGCATGGCTGTGCAGTCTGTGCTGTAGGGGTCCTGCTGTAGATGTGCAGGTTCCCAGACCCACTGGGTGGTTCTGCCCAGTCAATGAGGGCTGGGTCCAGGGAGAGATCCTTCCTCAAAAGGTAAGTGATTTGAGTAAGACACCTGATGTTGACCTCTGACCTCTTCCTGTGTGTACATTTGCACACACAAACATATACTGCACACCCACCCACGCGCAAAGATAAAACCAAACAAGCAATATGTCTGATATAAAAGCCTCCTTAGGGTCTTCCCTCTGTTCATGAAAGCCTTATTCTTGTAACCACTGGGCCTCACACACGTAAGCATACACTCTACCACCAACTGACGCTAAGGCCTCCAGCAATATTATATGATTTGGTGTTAAATTTACTTATATCCTATTTAGAACCCTTAAGTCTACATTTGTTGGTGAAATTTGTCTCTAGTTTCCTTTTGTTGTTGTTTGCTCTCTCTGATAAGTTTTTGCTATTTTCATCAACACATCTGGAGAGACAGCTCTCTTTTCTTGGTTTTTAGTGCTTAGAAAAGTCTAAATAGCAGAAGGCGTGGAATGTATTTTCAAAGTTTGAGTGAATTTCCCATAACACCCAAAGAAGCTACCTATTTGGACACGGTGCCTTTCTCACCCAAAGCCTTTCCACTGATCACCCACTTTTTTCCCAATGTGGTCCATGCCCGTTGTTGGGATGTCCCCCAGAGACTACACACTTAATTGAGTTTCTAGTTTATTAGTACAGGATTGTGCACATGTCTGCGGAGGTTGGAAAGCCTCTTTGCCATCTGCGGGACTGTCTCTTTTCTCATTCTTTGTGAGAAGTTTCTATTTTTACTTTTGAATTTGTCTTTGATCAGCTTTGCCAGAGTGTTACTGTTTAAACCTTCCCAAATAACCACCGTTTAAATGCACCCTGCAGCTCTCTTCTTCCTTCTCAACTGCATCCCAGTCTTGAGTCAAACGTCTCTAAATCCTTTTATCATCGCCACCGACTGGTCAAAGACTAGGTGGGACCCTGCTCTCCTACAACGACAGCAAGTTTTAGACTTGTCTTTGTATTTTTAAAGGCAAAGCTTGTTTTATGTATTTTGAATGCACTTTACAATTCCTCTGTTTGTTTACTGATTCTTTTGCTGTGTGTGGTGTGTGTGCACACATGCCGGTGTGTATTCCTGTGCCATGGTGCACAGGTGGAGGTCAGAGGACAACTTGCAGGAATCCATTCTCTCCTTCCACTATGTGAGCCCCAGGGACGAAACTCAGGTCATCAGGTTGGAGGCAAGCGCCTCGTTTTCTCAGTATCTCACCAGCCCGGGTTTTTAATGTATTTTTATGCCACAGGGGTTAAAGCATCACAATTCCCCAGTCTTCATTGTGAAACCAGGCGGATAGGAGCTCCATTCTCTGCTGTTTAGCAAACTCTGAACCTGTTTTAGCGTCTCCTACATGCTTTCCTAAACATTCCTTTTTTGATACTTAAAGTAAATGATATAATTGAGATAATGTGCTTCTCAAAACGCCAGGCATGTGGCTTGCAAGTCTTAACTAGCTTGGTAATAATATTATTGGTGTGCCTTTTTGTGAATACAAAATACTTATTTTTGTCCTGTGCAATATTTTTACACATTAAATATGGTATGATACTAATATTCCCACTCACAACACAAAGTGTTTCTCATTTCTTTATTTTTATTTTGTGCCGTTTTATTCTCAGCAAGTCTCTCTGAGCACTATATATCTGAATTCTGATTTTTTTCCTCCAAATTATGATTCATTTTCTTTTAATGGGATAATTTGATCCGTTCATATTGTTTTGCAAAGCACGACATTTGGCGAGGTTTTTCTTCTCTCAAACAATTCTTCTAATTTTTTTAAACATAAATTTTGGGGCCAAAATTTATGGAAAAAATTAAAATATTTATTTGCTCATAACTTGCAATTGTGCATGCATATTTTCTGTATGATTCTAGACACTTTGAGATGTGACATCTAAAACTTACTGATTTTATTATTCTCCTATTTTTTGATCTGTTTGTTGGGAATGAATGCATGTTGTGTGGGTGCTATACTATGTGTTGAGGAAAGTGTATGAGAGAGGTTACCTTGAGCCATCCCTGAAACTACATTAAGAGCATGGGCTGGGCAGTGGTGCACGCCTTTAATCCCAGCACTTGAGAGGCAGAGGCAGGTGGATCTCTGTGAGTTCGAGGCCAGCCTGATCTACAGAGTGAGTTCCAGGATAACCAGGGCTGGACAGTGAGACCCTGTCTTGAAAAACCCAAAAAAACAAAACAAACAAAAACTAGAAAGAGTCTGAGAGAGAAGTAGAAAGAGTACAAATTAAAGCAAATATAAGGAAAACAAGAAGGGCCTCAGAGAAAGAACAGTGTCATGTGTGGGAGTGTACACTTTCATGGGGATTCCATGAAGGTGACACTTCTGGGCTGCCTGTAAAAACAGAAGACATTAGCTGTGTGAGAAGAGAGGGCCATCCCAGGCAGGACGACCAGCACATGCAAATGCTCTCAGAGAGGAAATAGTCCTATTCTAATGTTATTTGCATATAAATTATTTTGCTGTATTCAGCAATTATTTTGAATTAAGAGAATGCATGGTGGGTCTCTTGTAGGAGAAACAAAATGAAGCGTTGAAAAATGCCCATGAAGGCACGTGGAAAACCTTTCCTGCCTCTGTTTCACTCCGGACCTGTCTCCATGAATCCTCCCTTCTTCCACCCATCCACTCCCACCTACCCACTCATCCGCCCATCTGCCCACCCAGCTACTCATTCAGCTCTCATTTGCCCATCCAGCCAGTGAACAGTTCCCAATGCCTACTATGTGCCGCCCCCTGCACCAAGTGCTGCTAATAAAACAATGCAGCACCTTCTGAGATGTAGTGCCTGGTGTCTAGAGGCTGAAGGGCCCTTGAGGATAACGCTTGTTGCTTCTGCTAGTGTGGGATGCGGCAGGGAGTGGAGGAGGCACGTGTGATGTGCTCTGCAGAGCCCTGAGCAGGGAGGGGGTGGCGGGAAAGAGCTGAGAGCAACTCTTGCCAGATGGCTTCATTCTTCCCCCTGAAGGAAGTGGGGACTTCATGCTGTGAGGCGATACACAAGGACAGTGTTTCCTGTGGGCTGGCAAGGGCATTTGGAATCTAAAGACTACAGCTTGTTGATGTGTGAAGAAAAAAAAAAAGCCTTATTTTTTTTTCTTCCTTTTTCAGACATTGTGAAGGGATAATCAGACCCGTTTTATAGGCCCAGAAAATACGGTTGACAGTGGCCAGAGCTCTAACCAGGTGCTAAGGAGACACTGATGGCTTATTCAGCTGTCACCTGGAAGCCGGTGTCCTTCTGTTTCTGGACTAACCAAGTTTTTGAAGCTAACCAGGTTCTGATCATGGAGCTTGTCCGATTGGACTCTAATCTTCAGGAACCTTACTGTCCTCACCTGAGAAATGAGGAGAGGACTAGACCTTATATGTCTTTAAAATATAATTGTTAGCACACGTGCCCTCTTTTTGTCTTGCACGCATGCGTGCATCCAACCATCTATTCACCCAGTATTTGGCTGTCTGCTGTGTGCTTGCCTAATGACCAGCAAATTAGAAATAGTCTCTACCACAAAGAGTTCTCTCAGTAGGGAAGAAAAGAAAGCAAATAATTATGTGGATGATTGTATAATTATAGTTGTGTCAAGGACTATACCTGGAAAGAATACAGTGGGTAAGAATGTATATTAAAGGGCCAGAGAGATGGCTCAGCAATTAAGAACACCAGCTGCTCTTCCAGAGGACCGGGGTTCAAATCCCAATACCCCCATGGTGACACACAACCAGCTGTGATGCCATTCCTAATAGTTCTGAAGCTTTCTTCTGGCCTTCAGCTGGCACTAGGTATTCATGTAGCTCATGGACGTACATTCAGGCCAAACACCCGTACACGTAAAATAAAATTAAATCTAAAAAGGCAGTCATATTGAGGCAATATGTCTTAGTTGAAGATGAAAGAAGTAATTCCTGACAAAAATGAGATTTAAGCAAAAGTAGGAGAAGATTAATAGAAAAAGCAATTCAGGCAGAGATCCCGGTTTAAGAAGGAGCATGGACCATCAAGACAGGGCAATGTATAATAAAACCATGATACCAATACTTGGTGAGGACCTACGGTCTACTAGGCACTGTGCAGCCCTTGCCTGTGCGGTCTTTCTTTTAACTACCATGCACTTTAATCTGTGCACCTGCCATGTCAGATGATAATGGTTTTATTTTCTTCACTGGTTTCTCTAAGGATTTGTTTAGTTCATGACATGATGCCCGGGCCCTAGGAAGCGTTCAGAAAGTGGAAACATCGCCATTGCTTCTGGAATGGCACTGGGCGAGGAGGAGCCCTTTTGGAGGTTCAGTGCTCGCCTTTGACTGTGTTGCTGCTTTCCTTGTGGGGTCTCTTAGAGCGTCTGCAGCAGTGGAAGTCTGCCACTGAGCGTGGTCAGCCGTGTGAAACAACTGTTTCTCCATCTGCTTCCATGGGAAGAGGGAGTGGCGATGCCAGCGGCAGCATGGCCTTCAAGCCGCAGGAGCCCTGGCCATCGGCTCTCGGCCTTTGCAGCATTGGTTGGCATTACAGAGGGCATGGAAGGGCAAGGGTAGTGATTACTAAAGGGCAGTTTTGGGGAAATAGTCCTTCCTTTCTTAGGTTTCAATAAGACCAATACATTTTCTGTTCTTTGACTATTAGGAAGATATCTCCCCTAACTCTACTGAATATGGGTCACTTTTCCTGCTAAAGGTACCAAATAGCAACTTGCTAGAGTTACCATGTTAAGAATATGAAAGTCATATTGTTTTCAATTCTATGACAAAATAGTGAGAGAAATCAACCCAAGGGAGGCAGGTTTATTTCAGCTCATGGTTCCAGCCGGTCACGGGTTCTGTTGCTTCTGGGCTGCGGTGAGACTGAAGAGCAGGGCTGGCAGAGTGTGACAAAGAGGGTGTCTGCTCAGGTCCTGGCAGTTAGGAAGCAGAACGAGACATGCAGAGGAAGAAGCTCAAGACAAGACAGACCTTTCAGAAGTATGCTCTCTCGTGACCAACCAGGTTCCGCCTTCCACAGTTTCAACCGTCTCCTAATGTTCATTCGGTTGTGCATCCACCAATAGGTTGACTCATGTTCAGTCGCTTCTCAAGGGCCCACCCATCAGCTTCAAGCCCTTCACATGGTAGCATCTTGAGGACACTCCATACCTAAGCCATAACAATGGACGTGCCTTTTCAGTATCCAAAAAGCCATCATTTATAATAAGAAATTTACACGTATGGAGAGAAAGGGGAATAAAGAAAGCATAGTGATTGCAGCTTGGAACTCATTACCTAACTAAGATGGTTTGTGCCTCTAACATACTGCAATACTAGAGACACTTGGTTGTGAGAACTTCAGGGGGCGGGGATTGCCATTGGAGTCCAGAGGGTGGAGATGCTGCTAAACACATCCAGTGCATAGGGCATCTTTATAACAAAGACTTGTTCAGTCTACTGCTACAGACAAACTCCCTGAGCTAACTGTGTATAACTGCCTTAGTAAACTAGTTATGGGAGAATGGGGTAGAAGTGTCCATTCTTAGGTAATGTGCATGTGTGTGTGTGTGCGCGTTCGCACGATGTTGTGTGATGTGGAGTGTCCTGCTCTAACGCTCTCTGCCTTTCATCCTTGGGAAATGAAATTACCAAGCACCAGTGATCCTCCTGTCTCTGTCCCCACAGTGCAGGGGCTACAGGTGTGCACGTGGTTACCTCCAGCCTTTTACATGTGTGCTAGGGATTTGGACTCAGGTCTTCACACTTGCACAGCAAGCCCTCTTACCCACTATGCTACACCCCGCCAGAATATAATTTTAAATAGGGAACTCTTTATGCTTGTCCATGGGTTGATCTAAATGGTCATAGCCTCTTTTATCAATTTTTCCAAGACATTTAAATCATTTATTAATAATTCAAATAATAATCGATTAACTGCCAATTAAAATAGTTTTAATATATTATATAAAATTTTAAGTCCTACCGGTACAGGGGATATATGTTGCCCCAGACCTTCCATTCCCCGTTTTGCTACCAATAGCCGCTTATGTATTCCTAGAGACGTGACATTTTTCATTTCATTCTGGTTTTAGTGAGCAGTACCTCATCCACCTCTTCCCTTACTTGATGTCGTCTTAGGGGTGTTTCCACATGCCGCTCCTATAGAGATGTCTCACCGGATTTAACAGTGACCCCATGATCTTTCATGTGGATGTCCTGTTGATAAGCATTGGGTTATCTCTTGTCTCGTGCTACAACAAACAACGATGCCAGGACTCTCCTTGTCTATAATCATAGACACCGTCTATGCACAGTTTGTCACATAAATCCTGTTAGTGGGATTATTGTGCTCAAAGGCACATCCAAGCCCGGGGAGATAGCTCAGCTGGTAAAGGACTTATCTTGCAAGCATGAGAACCTGAGTTTGGTCCCCAGACCTTACATAAACATCCGTAAAACTCCTGAAAACAAAAACAAACAAACAAAAAATCCCCACCACCATAATCGCCACCACAACAAAAGACCTGAGCATGGCGGTGGTCCTTGTATCTGAGGGATGGGAGTTAGACAGGTGGATCCTTGGCATTCCCAGCCTGGCCTTCTTAGTGAGTTCCAGGCCAGTGAGAGACCCTGTCCCAAAAGGCAGGTGAATGGTGCCAGTGAACAACACCCAAGGATGTTCCCCACAAGCACACACACACACACACACACACAGAGAGAGAGAGAGAGAGAGAGAGAGAGAGAGAGAGAGAGAGAGAGAGAGATGGCCCCGTGTACCTGTACACACTCAGTTACATACACATGAACTTGTAACATGTGCACAAGTGCACCTCACTGGACGATTCGCTGAGCACTCTTTCACAACTGGGTTGACTCACTGAACACTCTTCGTCTGCCCCCTTGTTGGTCCCTTTGGACTCTTCCACTTTCTCTGTGAGTCACCTGAACTGGAAGAGTCGGTCACCCATTTCTTCCCCCTATTGCAGCTGCTTCCTTTAATCCACAGGATTAATGTCATCCCTATCAAAACACAATTCCTAAGGGTAGTGTGAAAATATTAATTGTGTCTATCATTCCAAGGCTCCGAGGGCTCGGGGTATCATCTCCCCAAATTGCTCATATTTTGTAGCGCATAGCAAGAGTCCCTCTCTCGGCAGCCAGTCTTTCTTGATGGATTGCGCCCACCGTTTTTCCCGGTGGGTTTTCTCCTGAGAGCAAGTAGAAGGCACAAGTTCTCTTGCTCAAAAAAATTCATTAACTCAACGGGGGGGGGGGTGCCTGCTGCTTGATTGGGAGGATGTCAGCCTCGGGAGCCTGCTGGCTGCAATCTTACTCTACAGACTGGAAGTTGTGGGGTGTTTCTGTTTGCAGGAAGCAGCTCTGAGAGCGGAAGAAGAGTGAGACTAGATGGAGAGAGGAGGGAATTAGAAGAGGAGGAAGCTGTGGGAGAGAGACGGGCGCGGCAGATTTCTGCTGCCCATGCCCTGAGGATGCCAAGGGAAATTTGAGTTGCTTTCTGGAGCCGCAGACTGTGTTGCCTGAGCTCGCAAGGATCCCTTCTCTCAAGTGTGTTGTGGGAATAGACTTATCCCAGCATATTTTCCAGGCCTCTCAGAAGGCTTTGCTCTTGGGAGGAGTTTGATTGGAATTTCAGCTCTTTCAGGTCTACTGGGAGAAATCAGAGTGTGTGGCACACACTGCATTCTGCCCTATGTGGACAATGTCTTTATTCTCTGAAATTTGGGTTTCTCTGCTAAAGGGGACGACCTGAAGGGGCAGTGAGAAAATGTTTCCTTCTTCCTTGGGAAGTTAATCTTTTCCTTCTGGACTCCCCCTGCTGGCACTGGCGACAGCTGCATCTCTAGCAGCCCATGCACATTTACACCTGGTACTTGGACACCTTGTGATAAATCCTTTGAGAATTCTCTAGTCACTTCAGTTTGGATCAGTGCCTTAGTGACTCTTCTTGTCCCTGTGACAGAATACCTGACCGAACAGCCTAAGGGAGAGAAGGTTTATCTTGGTGTGCAGTGTTGTAGGGCTGTCCCTCCCGGCGCAGAGGTCACAGCAGAGCAGAGAAGCTGCCAGTTTGGTGGTGGGGAAGCCGAGAAAAGCACTCGTAGGAAAGGGTGAAGGCAAGATATGGCCTCAGAGGGATGCTCGCGATGACCCACTTCCTTCCACTTTTCACCAGCTCCCAATAATGCCGTCAAGGACTAACCCGTTGTAGTTTAGAGCCTTGTGAGACACTCTTACAGATGCAACCAGACGTGTGCTTTCCAAGTCTCCTAACCATTTTCTACTCTTTTCAAGTTAGCAATAAAGATTAGCCACTCCCATCACTATCCCCTACCTCCTATATCACTATCATCACCTCCATCACCATCCCCCATCACCATCATCACCCCCATCACCATCACCTCCATCACCATTCCGCTTCACCATCATCACCCCATCACCATCCCCCATCACCTCCACCCCCATCAACACAATAACAGAAAGATTGAAGGCATCAGAGAGCAAGGCTGGCAGCTAGGTTAGTACTTACTCTATTTCAAGTGTAGTTTCAGGTTCTTTTCCCACAGTAACTTATTTGGCCCTTTCGTTACCCTGTGAAATGCTTAACAATTTCCATTTTACAGATGAGCCAGGTGAGGCAGGGAGGTCACACAGTTCACCACTAGCCTTTAAAACCCAAATTGTTTGCCTCCAGATTACTGCCATTGTTTTCTTTTAAAAAATGATCATACTAAACTGGGTGGTGGCAGCACACGCCTTTAATGCTAGCACTCAGGAGGCAGAGGCAGGTGGAACTCTGTGAGTTCGAGGCCAGCCTGGTCTACAAAAGCCAGTTCCAGGACAGGCCTGAAAGCTTCAAAGAAACTCTGTCTCGAAAAACAAACAACCAAATAAACAAACAAAACAAAAAGATCATACTGTCATCTCTTGCTGGCTGTGTGTACAAGAACGAGTTTTATGCATTTTCTCCAAACTTCCGTAAACTCTGAGTTGTGGTAAAAAGCACAGTGGCTCAGCAGTTAAGAGTTCTGGCTGCTCTGGCAGATGACTGGGGTTTGCTTCCCAGAGTCACATGGTGGTTCACAACCATCTGGCCACCAAGGGCACCAGGCACATATGCAGTGCACAGACATACATTAAGGCAAAATACCTGTACATACTTGAAAAGAAATCCCTGCTTTTGTTGCTCTTCCTGTGTGTGCAGGAGTGGTAGACTGTTCCGTGTGCTTTTTCTACATGTGTTTGGACAAGCCTGCTGTCTCTATCCAGGTGGTGGTATTGCCACCTCGTTTTTCTTTTAACATCAAAGATTCTTTTTTTTTTTTAAACAGTGAGACACCTCTGTCTTTTTCTCTCTTTTTATCTTTATTTCATGTGCATTGGTGTCTCTGTATGAAGGTGTTTGATCCCCTGGAACTGGAGTTACAGACAGTTGTGAGCAGTCATGTGGGTGCTGGGAATTGAACCCCGGTCCTCTGGAAGAGCAGTCAGTGCTCCTAACCACTGAGTCATATTCCCAGCCCCACATCAAAGTTTCTTAGAATGAGTTCAGAACACGAACACTCAGGAGTACTTTAATATTGAGAGTATTAAAAGATAATACTTCAGTTGAGCAACATGCATGTGTCTGGGGAATAGAAGAAGCTAAGTGTTTTCTGCCCTGGATCCTGCAGAAAACCGGGAGGAGAAGTTGGATTAGAGGCACATTTTAAACCATGAGTTTGGGACTTGGGAGAGGAGAAGGCTTGGTCAGTCTAGCAGTGGAAGGAATCTTGGGGATGAGGGACCCTGGAGCTCCTTTCCCATACAGGTTCTTGGTAGTTCCCCTTTTTCTCTCTATGCTGAGCCCTTGCAGGGGTCTTAACTGCATCCCACCTCAACTTCTTTCTGGGTATTAATAGAACTGTAACTGCCGCGAGGTTGAGATTTCTTGTTTAATTGCTGGGTCCTCTGATGCCCGGGTGGTATGGGCCCTTATTAAATGTTCATTAGATAAATGACTGATATTCTATTTCAGTCTTTATTTGTGCCTGTCCTGAAACTCAGCACCTCTGCGATTATCTTGCCACCCTCCTTGAGGTTTCCTTAGAAACTACTATCTCCATGATGGTGGGGAGCGTGTCTGGTTCACCACGCGGTGCCCACAGCATACCTCATGTATTGAGGAGTGTCTTCTAACTCGCCAGCTGTGTGATGGTTGCTACTTGCTGAGCCTTGGTTTCCACGTGGACACCAAAAGGAGAATGGTGTCTACCCCACGAGGTCATTAAAATAACTGGAGCCAACACTGGTTAAGATGTTTAGGAGAGCGCCTAGCTTATAATAAGCACCTCGTAAATGTCAGTTATTGTTAGTGCTCAAAAATATTTGTGAGTTAAAGGTTTGAGGATCTTTATATAGAATGTGCCTTTCCTGTTTGTATGGTAAAATTTCCTCTGGAGAAGGGACAGGGACAGACGGAGATGATTTGAAAGACCGAGAGATCCCTCTTTCTCGCTCTTCGTTTGGAAAAGGCCAGTTCCTGGCATGCCCAGCATTTCTTCTCTTTCCAGCCTTTCACAGTTCTCTCCGCTTTGGCCTCGATTTAAAAAAAAAAAAATCACAGTTGGGAATCTTGCTTGCTGACTTGCTGGTGGAGTGTGGGATCCACTGCTTCCATTTAGAGAAGCAGCCACCCTGGTATGCAGCCGCAGGGCTGCCAGCTGACGCTGGAGCTGGGGTGGCCAAGAATGCACTGTGCAGCTTCCTCCACGTTGGCCCTCAGGTTCACGGAATGCCTTCTCTCGCCTTCCTCATCTGTGTGAGTTTAAAACAGGGCACAAGCGCTGCGCAGCCCTGATTCCAGTTCCAAATGGAACAGTTGCTGGCAGAAGCCTCATTCCTATGGTGTTCCAGAGCCTTCCTCTCCCAGGCCACCTCTATACCCACCAGAGCTGCTGAGTTAACAGGAGGAATTTTGCATGAACAAGGAGAAGGTCTCAAATATGTCTCAAGTATTATGTGGAACAGACTTAGATTAAGATGTAATTTGTAATTTCTATGAAATTTAGATTAAACTAAGGTGTCTCATAGTTTCATTTGAAAATCTGACAACCCTAGAGGCCCTGTGGTGACCAATTTGCTTTATTTTCTTCTATTAATTTTCCAAACATGTGAAACCCATAGATACCTTGATATATTTACTCTCGGTGGTCTCCCTAACACCAGGAACAGTGTTGGGCATACCGTAGGTGCTTAGTAAATGTTAGTCGAGTGAGCGGTTGACTGTGCGTGCATTCCATTTTCCTTCAAACACTGGGACATATATTCTCTCATTCCATACCTGGCCCTTCCTTTTGACATCTTATGAAGATTGGCACACAGAGGTGCTGATTTATTTTAAAGGGCTTTCTAGTATTTTTTATGAATACTTGGTAATATGTTTATCAGGTCTCCTCATGATAGAGGAATGTAAAGAATCTTTTGCTCTTCAAACAGCACTATAATGAACATTCCCATGTATATTTACATATGTGGGTTTGGATACATGAGCAAGCATTAGAATATATGGACTACAAGCGGGCATCTTGAAATACGGATCCACATTGCCACATTGCTCTCCACAGAGTCTCTCCCACGCTTCGCAGGAAACCCGTCTATGTCCTTACCAACATAGACTGTTATCTTTTTACTTGACCAGCTCTGCCAGCGGAAACATGGTATCTTACTGCCACCTTAATTGCATTGGTTTTTAGGTATTCTTTTTCTGTGAGCTATATATATTCATGTCTTTTGCTCAACTTTTTTTCTATTTCTTACAGATTTTAATGGCTTTTATTAAATAGATTTAAAGCGTTCCACTGAATGTGGTAGAACATACCCAAATCTTAGCACTGGGAAGGCTGAGACAGGAGGATCATGAGTTGGAGGTCAGTCTGAGCTACATAGCAAGTCTCTGGTTCAGAAGAAAACAGAAACATCAGCTAAGCATATGTTCGTGTCAACTTTTATTATTTCTTAACATAGAATGGGGGTATACTACTGGCTTTAGGTTAGCAGAATATTCGTTTATTAGGACATGTTCCTCTGTGGACATTTAACACTTCTTAGATCATCAAACTGTGAGTCTTTCGCGTTTTTCTTTCAGTATCTTGCTTCTCAGAGAGGCGATGGAGCATCGGTCCTCTGTCCTCTGCTGCTTTAACTTTCTTCTTTCTACATTTCAGCCTCTAATCCATCTGGAATTTATTTTGATTCTCGGAGGGAGGTGACTCTCTAGCTTTGCTTTTTAGCAGATGGCCAGCCAGTTGTCCCAATACCGTTTATTGAATAATCCATCGCTTCCCACAGAACTGAAATGCTGCCTTCGTCATATTTTAAAATGTGGAGGAGGGATTTTGTACTCATTTTCTGGTAGTTTCCAGAACCTGCTGTCAGCAGAGGCTCTCAGCTGATTGGAGACAGAAGTTCAGGTCTAAAGGGCAACCACAGTCACCCAGCCAGAAATACCCCGTGCGGGACCTGTGGTTCTTCGGGAAATGCAACCGAGGGGTGGTATTTAGAGGAAGACTTCACAGCCTGGCACTAGTGACGTTTTGGGCTGGCTGGGTCTTCCTTAGACTATCCTGTATATTGTAGGGTGGTTAGGTAATCCTTGGCCCCTGCCTAGTAAATGCTAGCATCATCCATATTCCTTGTGATAATAAAATACATTTCCAGACATTGCACAATGTCTCCCGAGGGGCACAGTTATCCTCTGCAGACACTGCAGCTTTATCAGGCCTGGGCTGGACAGAACTTTGATTAGAAGCATGCTAGGCCCTTTGTTATTCTGAGATTCTGCCATGGGCAGTATCAGGGGCTCCAGCTATCTGGGAGCCAGAAAGGGAGAGATTTTTCTGTCTCAGAGACAAGACTTCTCAGGTTTGGAGGGAGTGTGGTATCTGTAGAAAGAAGGGGAGAGGCCATGCAAGCCAATCCCCAAAGACCTCAGACCCTGCAGGAAGATCTCCTAAAACCCACTGGGGTCCCAGGGTGAACCTTCCTCCTGTCACTCGCACACCCAGGGAAAGGAGGCTTCCTTGCTTGTGGATAATGACTCTGAGAGCTTGCGACACCAGAAGATTGGCTGTCTAACAGTGTGCCACTGTGCTACTTCTGGGTAAAAGCATCTCCTAGCTTATCTTTATGAGCAGCAGGACGTATATGTATTCTAGAGATTGGAGGTGGTGGGTGGGGAGAGAAATTCCATAGAATAGGTAGGTGTGGGAGTGAAACAGAGAGGAAAGAGAAGCAGGAAAAGTCCCTGGGGTCCTAGGCAGGCAGAAAAACAGCAAGGAGCTGGCTGAGGGCTGAGCAATGGCTCTGGAGACTAACTTCTAGGAGCTGGGGGCTGGGATTCTTCATGGAGAGAGAGAGAGAGAGAGAGAGAGAGAGAGAGAGAGAGAGAGAGAGAGAGAGAGAGAGAGTGTTGCTGAGTGTGGGACAGATGGGAGAGGAAGCCCATTGGGAAGATGCCTTTTTGGGCATATTAGGGTCTTACAGAGTAGGCAGTGTGTGTGTGTGTGTGTGTGTGTGAACAGTTTTTGCAAAGACACCTGTATGGAGCATGTTGGACAACAGAATCCTCACCAGGTCTGGCTGTGATCCAGGGTGTGTGTAGGTTATGGTGACGGACAGAGCTAGATCACAGGCCTTGCCTGGGTACCAGGCTACAGGAGTTGACTTTCACTCTTCACCTACTCTATAGAGAAAGCCCTTGAGCTAGATGTGATTGAAAACAGTCTGTCCTTCATCCAGTGACCACCTCCATAGCCACCTTCCACTCTCTTGGTAGAGTCTCAGTGCTCTTCTGTCGTGCCTGTTAGGAGGTGCAGCCCTGAAGGTGGGATTTATCTCGCTTTGTCCACAGCACACAGGTGCCACTTCATCACCAGTGTGGAACGGGCGAAGCCATTCTGTAAGCTGTCACTCACTCTTCTAGATTCCTGAAGGGCAGGTCGGCTCTCAGAGTATTATTCCACGACACCGTTGGTTCTTTTGTTCTTGCTCTGGGTTGCATTGTCTATGTGTGGAGGTTGGAGAACAGTTTGTGGGAATTGGTTTTCCCCTTCTGTCTTGTGAATTCTGGGGATGGAACTCAGGTCGTCAGGCTTAGCAGCAAGTGCCGTTATCTGCCAACCCTTTCCCTTTACAGGTATGGTTGGAAACTATCAGACTATAAACAGGCCAGGAGGTGACATGTTGGTTTCTTAGAGTAAAGTTCGCCACTGTGCCAGGTGAGCCTATTTCAACCTGGTGGCAGAGTGGTGTCAAAGGCCTGACACCGGTTAGCTTTGTGCCGTGTGGGGAGCATCGGATGGGTCCCAGGAGAAAGCCTCGGCTTAGTGTCAGTGTGCCTTTAGTGCTCAGGATACCCAAGTCCCACGTCATCAGAAAGACTGTGTCTGGGGCTCAGGCACCAGCCAGACTGCGTCTCCCCATTTTCTTTCTGGCCTGTTTCCCTTTATGGTAAACTTCTAGCTATGCTCAGAGATACTGATTTTCCCACCATTTCTTTAGCTTTGGTTGGGATGGAATCCATCATTTTAACCATTTAAAACAGGTAATTTGGAGGTCTTTAATATAGCTTACATGGCTGTACAACTCTGACCACTTTCTGATTCCAGAACGTTCTCATTACCCCCTCTGGCAAAGACGCAGAACCTTTCAGCGGTCCCCCCCCCCCCCCCCCGCGTCACTGGTAACTTCTACCCACCTTTCTGGCTCTATCTTTATTAGTTGTCCTGTTCTGGACACTTGGCGTCAATGGAATGGACAGCATGTGGCCTTTATGCCTGGTTTCTTTTTTTTAGCAGTGTTTTCCAAGGCTCTATAGACGTGGTGAATTGGTGTGGTGCTGTTTTTCTCTTGAGGTTGAATAGAAATCCGGAGATGGAGCAAGGGCTCTGCTTATTCACTCGCCCACCCGTGTTTGTGTTCTTCCCACCTCTTGGCTATTATGACGATCCACAAATGCACAGGCAATCAAAAACACTTGCATGATTATTTCCTACAGTTTCGCATAGGGTAGGCCTTGCATCTGGGCCACTCTCAGCCTCCACTTCCCTACCACCCCCATCCATGAACCTGACTCTTATGTTCACGTCTGTTTAGTTTTGTGGTCCGCTGAGATCCCGCTGGGCCACCTGTGCTGCCGTGGGTTTGGAACTACCCACTGGAACCTGGGGGTCTTTGCAGTGGGATCACGAGCCAAAGACAGTGGCTCCTCCCCTCCCAGAATTTATCAGTAGCTCACGGTTCAGTGGCACAGACTAGACCCTTTTCTGTGAGCTCCTCCCCTTCCTTGACTGGTGATAAAGCCGGTCTTGTGTGGACCAGCACAGGAAACCACAGTTGTTGTGAGTTCATTATTGCAACGATTGTGTTGAAAGGATGGCATTTCATAGTCCTTCACCCCTCTCTTGTGGCTCTTACAAGAAGACAATTCACTGCTCTGTTGGTTTAGTTAACTATCAGGAATACACTTCGTATTTGAGCTTACCACTGCCCCAGCCTGAGCTGTTAGCCGGTCTGACAGACCTAGGCATTGGCTTGCTTTCCCTCACAGAGTGGGTCTTGAATGCAATTGGTGCAGTTGGTTATCTCGGCTCCCAGCAGCCAAGCTTCTATTATATGTGTGGATTTTGTACAGACATATATTTTCCATGCTCTTGGGCATCTTCCTACGAGTAGAATTTTTGGGTCACATGGTAGCTCTATGTTTAACTTTTGAAAGGCCACTTCCTTTTTGAAAAAAAAAAAAAACCACCTTAAACTAAAAAGAACTTCAGTGTAAGGAAAACTCTGAGTAGTGCTGGAGATGGTGTGAGAGAACAGGACAGACCGTGTGAGGTCACTGGTAAAGGCAGATGAATGGAGAGCTGCCTGGGCATGCTCCTTTCCCACACCCCATCTACCGCTTCCCGCTTGTCTCTCCAGCCTTGTGTCCTTCGGATCCCGGGAGCCACTGCGCATCTAAGATGCCTTCTTCAGTGTATGCCAGCACATGCCCCCTTTCAAAGATGCTGGCGTCTGCCATAGCCTAGAATCTTCTATACTCTACGCATCCCCCACCGCCAGGAGCTCTTCTCAGACTCCATCTCTTGCCCAGGATCACAGTTTAACATGAATAGCTTTCTTCTCATGCCACATCGTATGACCTGATTGCTGAATCTCATGCTCGCTGCTCCACAGGAGGGTCTGTATTGGAGGGGTCTATTGACCCCTTTATAGCACAGGCTCACATGACAGGTGGTTGAAGACCCTTGTGGAATCAGCCTTCCTTGAAAGCTGCCCTCCCTTGGTTTGGAGCCAACCCAGTGTCCCGCTTCTTGCCTAATTTGTCATTATTTTTTGGCCTGAAGTTTTCTTTCAGTTGTTTCTAGCTTTTCAGATACATTAGTCAGAGGTCTTCATGTCCTGAAGGATGTGAGTGGGGTACGTGTTAGTTAAGCTTTTTTGGCTGCAAGTAACAGAAACTGATTTGAGTCAGCTAAAGCTGAAATGGGCGGGGGGGGGGTATAGTATTAGCATGCAGACATTTCTTGCTTCTAATCAGAAGAAGGCCAGAGGACTGGCAGAAGAGGGAAGAAGGCTGGGAACTGGGAGACTGTCAATCTCCCCATCTCTCACCTCTGCCTCTCATTTGTTAGTCTCACTTCTGCGCCATCTGCTCTCTTTGTTTCTTGTTCTACGAATGGAAGGTAGCCTCCTGTCATTGACTAGTCTATGTCTTGAACCTCAGTCCTCTTTAGCATTGGCTAATGATCAAGGAACTGGAGTAAAGGGCAGAGTTATGTACTGAAGAGTGCAGTTGTCAAGGCAGAATTACATTGGCCTGATTCAGTCTGATGGCCAGTGAACTGAAGCAAAGGGCGGGTTCCCTAAGACCCATGCCACGGGTGAGGGATACGGTCGCCATAGAGATGGCTGGAAGGTGAGCATTTCAGTGATGTCCAGTATTGGAGGAAGAGGCAGATCTTGAGCTAAGAACTTTTATGTCCCCCTTTTCTCAAAGCCATAAAGGAGGAGCCAAGCCCGTCGGCTGTGAGTGTGGGGAAAGAGAGCGAGGTGGCAGAAGCAGTTCTCATCCGACTTCCTAACCTTGAGAGTGCTAAATAGTGATGTCTCCAGACGAAAGATAAGCGCAGGCACAAAGCGGCCGCTGCGCTGTATCTCTGGGAAGAGAGCTCTTATGAGGACGTCGTCAGCTTGGTCAGGGAAGCTTGGGGCACCTCTTGGACCTCCCTCTTTCTCTCCCTTTGTTCTTCTTCTTGGGATTCCTGCTCAGAAAATGCTTGGCTTCATGCCCTGCCAAGAGGAAAAAGGGGTTTTGCTCACTGATTCTGGGGCTGTGACTGTTCTTTTAGGTGTTTGTTATTTTAAGCTGTGGCCACTGTGACACCTGGTTAGGGGGAAGAGGATAGCCTTTTCCTTTCTGTCACAGGGTGAGAATTCTTTCAAGTGTGTGAAACTCTTAGGCTTCCACTAGTTAATTGTGTGAGTGTGTGCTTTGGGTGTGGGCGGTGTAGGTGTGCACTATGTGTCTGGAGGTCAGAGGTCAGCTGTGGATATCTGTCCTTGGTGCCTTCCACCTTTTGTTTGAAGCATCATCTTTCACCAACCTGAGACTTCACCATGGTTCATGAGCTTCCTGTCTCCTCCCACTTGCCATCTCCAGGGTTACAAGCTCACAGTAGCGTGTCTGGTTTTTGACGTGGGCTCTGAACTTAGGGCTTCATGCTTGCCTGGCTAGCACCTTACCAAATGAGCCATCTTCTCAGCCCACAGTTACTTAATGCACAGAATGGAGCAGATATAGCCCACCACTGACATTTGTGAATTTGACAGTTTTGACTCCTGCTCTTGTTAGTGACTCAGAGGATCCTTTGCACAGAATTCTGTCACTGTCTTGAAACTCCTGTTTGGATGGGTGCTTGGCAAGATTTGGGAGAGATACGTTTGTGGCGTGACCAAGACTGTGGGCTCTAGTATCATATTTGCTTCTGAGCTGTGACCTCCTGCTCGGGCACATGACCTTGTATAGGTTAAGGCTTCATCTGTGCCTTGTTTTTCTTACCTTTATATGGAGATGGCAATAGGATCCGCTTTACCAGTGACTGGGGTCTAAATGAGATACATGCAGCTCTTTGAACACTAAACCCTCAATATGTGTTGGCCATGGCTTCTTGTTGGCATTACTCACTGAGGTGGTCCTGGGGTCTAGGGGAAGGTGACAGAGCTTACCGATCATGTTCTTTGGCTCAGTGATGCAGCCAGTCTCTGCAATAGAACACGTTGGCGATACCTATCCAGCCCCAATTTGTGAACATGCATTATCTCTGAGAACCATTTAGCAGGGGAGGGTGGGGCCAACTCATGCCAAGCCACGTGTTTGAGGTCTTGGATGTGTGATTTTTCTCAGTTTCTGCTTATCTCTGACAAGGCTGATGGGAGCCATTGGCTCTTTTGTGGCTATGGCATCCACTAGAAACCCGTTTCTGGACTTCTTGCATTATGTTAGCAGCAGCAGGTGCAGCTGGCAGCCCCTGCCCCACCCCCGCTAGCCCAGTCTCTGGGGACTCCTTAGACTAATGCAGTTTTAATGAATACACATTACTGTTTACATGGCCGAGATGAGAGCCTGGCTGCTTATTTTACGCTGAGGTTTTACAGCTCTGTCTTTTGAAATTCCGCCTCCCTTGCTGCACTTCTGGCCACAGGGATGCTTTCTTGGCGGCCTTTCTGCTGTCTCCCCAAATAAGGTATTCACTGAGAAGTCCTGTGGCAGTTTCTGAGCCACTGCCTTGCCCAGGAAGGAGTGAATTGCACTGAGCAAAAGCATAAAGATGCCTTCTTCTTCCTTTTTAATTAATAAAATTTAAAAATCACAAATGCTTGCTTATTAAAGGGCGCTCACAAAATGAAAAGAGAGAAGAAAACAAATCGTCCTCCATCTCCTCAACACGAACGTTTTGGTTTATGTTCTTGTACATTTTAATAAGTACATATATACACTTCAATTTTTAATTGTTTTGAGACAGAGTGTCTTTATACATAGAGACCAAGAATGGCCTCACACGCATGACTCTCTTGCCTCAGTTTCCCCAGTGGTGGGGTTACAGGCCTGTAGCACCACATCCGATTCTGGGTGTAAACACATTATTCCTGACTTCTGTGTTTTTGTACACCTACAATTAGCACAATAAACAGCTTCCCACGCCAAGTAATTGATGTCTGTAGTGTTTCTCCCGAGCATCACTGTATCCTGCCCTCGTCTACAGAAGGTTTTAACTGCATTAGTTCTGAGGAGTTCCATCCGGTCTCACTGACTCAGAATTTAAAGGGTTCAAAGGGCGCTCCCTCAGGGTCTCTCTGCTGTTTTGATCTTAGATATTCATCTTAGCTCCTTAAAGGCAATTCATACTGCCCATTTCTTGTGGGCTTTTCTGAAAATAGTTATAATGGATAAGTAAATATATGAATATTGTTTAACTTTCTTTTTTTTATAATGTTTTTATTTCCTGTGATCACTCACATTAAAATGCCATCTTAACATTGCTCCTCCCCCAAGCATGTGTTGGGCAGAGTGTAGTGACGCAATTCTGTATTGTCCGTTTTTTGAAGGCTGATGCAACGGGGTGGATTGCATATTTGAGACTAGCCTGACGACATAGTAAGTTCCATGTCAGCCTGGGCAAGGCAGTAAGCGCCTGTCCAAAACAGAAACATCCAACAATGTGTCTTGGTGTTTGTTCTACATTGGCCAATACGGGGCATCTCTGTTCTGGTTTGTCTTGGCTGTGGTGGAAAGTGCTCACTCTGAAGTCTTTCCTGTGGTCTGCCGGAACTTCCTACCCACACATGGTGGCCAGGAATAGTTAGAGTAAGGACACCTTGGGAGCACGGGGTGCTGCAGGTCCAGATCATGTGTGGTATTGACTTCCAAAGGCCTGAGTGACAAAGAAAAGCTGGAGAGCTCGTGCCTGGTGGCAGTTGCTGACAAATGCCATTTGCGGAGTCCTTGTAGTTCTTCAGATGGACCACGTCTAAGACACAGGCCCTGCCCTTCATTTCGGTCCATTGAGAAAACGTTACATCACAGGTCTGGAGAGGAGCTCAGCTATTTCTTGTTCCTTCTGGCCAGATGGACGAAGAATAAGCCATTCAAAACCGACCCAGTGCAGGAAAGAGACCTGGGTCTAGGTATATCCATTTGTCTCCACACAGGAGGCAGGTGACAGGGCTAGCAGAGTTGTTCCACAGTTCACTTTTTTGCTCTCTCTTTACGGTTTTCACTCACCAGTTCAGTATTTTTTTAAGTATGTTGAGGTGATACTGTAAATTAGATGGATGAGAGGAAAATATGGGATTTCATAAAATGGGGTTCTTCAGGGAAAAGAGCAACCAAATGGAGAATCACCCTATGTTAGCAAATGAGAACCAGGAAGGGGCAGCTTGGCTTGGGAATGGGTCAGTTTCTGTTACCTTGAGGGATGGACGGAAGCAAGCAACATAATAAAAAATGGGCTGGTCGTGACAGAGGTACTAAGAAGGGTCCATGGAAAGGTGCAGGGGATAATCACAGATTCTTGATGGACTGGGTGAGGTTCCCTGAAACAAAGCTAGCCTTTCCCATAGGTTCCAGTCCACGTCACATGACAGGTCTACATTCTTGGTTAGAGAGAGATCAAGAGGAAAGACCCAGCCACTTACCCATCATAATGTTGCCTATTTTATGCAGGATGAAGGGAAATTACTATCTACCCAAACCTATTCACCAAGCAATTTTGAAACACTTTCTTAAATAAGGATTGGGCCAAAGAGGACTGAATACTAACTATCATTGCAGAGAATATCAATGAAGGCTGCATTACAAAAAAACCCCACCCATTAAGAATATGGTGCTTTATGTAAAGACAAGAGCTGTAAGTCTCTGCTTAGAGATGCATTTGCAGCTGTGGTACTTCCATCACTGAAGGTCTGGCATGCTTTGCTCTGAGTGTGGAGAGGCTACTCATTTATTCTAACAAACTGAACCAGGCACGGCACAAAAATGTAGTATCCTGAGCTAGTTTTCCTTTTTAAAACTTGTAAGATGACCGCGTGGAAGGTGAGGTTTTTGTTTTGTTGTTTGAATTCACATGTGTTTATTTTAAAGAGACACATAACTGCATTATCTAACAACCAGGCCTTAGAGATCTCATCACAGTGTGAGGTAATGGATGCAAATTGTTGAGAGTTTTTTTTTTTTTTTTTTTTTTTTTTTTTTTTTTTTTNTAGACTGTGCCTAATCAAATCCAATCAAGCTGCAGTGCAAAGCATGCTCAAGGAGGTGCTAATGGGAGGTGTTTTGAAAATGGAGTTTCATGTGAGAACAGCATCATGGGAGGATCTCATTGGGAGCAAACAGCACCATGGGAGTATCTCTTTGGGACAGAACAGCATCATGGGAAGATCTCACTGGGACAGAACAGCATCATGGGAGGATCTCATTGGGACAGAACAGCATCTCATTGGGTGTAGCATTAGTTTTCTACTTTAGTAGCTTTGCCTTCGCCCACCCATCAGTCCAGTTGGACTGAAGTTCTCAGGTTCTAATCTGGGTTGTAACACTTTTATCACAGAAAAGGATGTATGTGGACGGGTGAGATAGCTCAGCCTGTGTGCTCATGTGCACACATGTACAGATGCAATATTAAAAAAGGAAAGGGTACATTTTCATATTTATGTTTTTAAAAAGGATGGTAAATGCATATCACACAATTTCCCATCTTGGCCCCTTTTAAGTTCATTGTCCTGTTGTTTTAAACACATTCACACACTTGTGAAAAGATCTATAGACTTGCTCCTCTTGGAAAAGTTCAACTCTACCCATTAAACAATCCTCCACTCCTCTTCCCCTCCTCCATTTCTATCAACCACTGTCTCACTGTCTATCTGCCTGAGTTTGACTTCATGCAAATGAAATTATAGTATCTGTCTTTCTATGATTGGATTATTTCACTTGGTATAATGCCTTCAAGGTTCATCCATGTTGGATGATGCACCAGAGCTTTCTTTTTAAAGCTAAAAGCTCTTCTTCTTCTTCTTCTTCTTCTTCTTCTTCTTCTTCTTCTTCTTCTTCTTCTTCTTCTTCTTCTTCTTCTTCTTCTTCTTCTTCCTCTTCCTCTTCCTCTTC
>NW_026067926.1:3089626-3162018 GCF_014885135.2 Alexandromys fortis | reverse complement strand
TCCCCTTCTCCTGCCTCCTCCTCCTCCTCCTCCTCCTCCTCCTCCGCCTCCTCCTCCTCCTCCTCCTCCTCCTTCTCCTCCTTCTTTTTTGGTTTTTCGAGACAGGGTTTCTCTGTAGCTTTGGAGCCTTTTCTGGAACTAGCTCTTGTAGACCAGGTTGGCCTTGAACTCAAAAAGCTGTTCTGTTGCATGCACAGATGGCACGTACCGATCTAATCTCCTGCCGATAACCCTTGGGTCACTTCCACCTCTGGGCTACTGTGGTCCTTCAGCTGCACTGAGAATGGCCATAGAAACCTGCTTTTATTTTTTTATGGATGTCAAATTGCTGGGTCACACAGTAATATTTAATTTTTAGTTTTTGAGTACGCAGCATAGCATTTTCCCAGCAGCTGTATCACTTTTTATTTTTGCCCTTTGGCCCTCCAGCGCACAGCATTTCAGTTTCCCCACATCTTCACCAGCACTTGTTATTTTCTGTTTTTAATTTTTTATTTCATTTGTGTGTGTGTGTGGTTGTTGTTCCCAGCCCTCTGAGAAGCAGTAAGTTCACACTGCGTGGCTTTGGCTTGTGTTTCTCTAGGGAGTGATGGCAAACATCTTTGCAGGTGCCTATTGATCCGTTTATATGGCCTTCGGAGAAGTTTCTATGCAAGTTAACGTTCTTGATTGTGTATTAACACGTCTGTATTGATTTGAACTAGCCCAACAGTAACAAATGCTTGCAATTCAGACTGGTGTGTGTGTGTGTGTGTGTGTGTGTGTGTGTGTGTGTAGTTCATCACAAATAAATTCTGCCCCCAAATAACCTCCAGCTTTCTGGAAACAGTCAACATAAGTACAGTTCCCCGATAATTTTCTTTAAAAGGAGAAATTTGTGCAAGTATCATGCATCTTCCCTTTCTGACACTAATGGAACAATTTACTGTAATTTCAGAGGGAGGTAGGAGCCGCTTCATCCTCCTGTGATGAGGGAGGGGTACCCAGCTCCTTGGTGTGTGGGGGACGCAGAGTAGGCTCTGTACAGGATCTCAGGGAGGGAAGAGGGTGAAGCAGCCCATTGCTGGCTGCTTAGGAGAGAGAAAGGGAGGTCTAAGAGTATGGAAGTCAGCTGGGGGAAGCAGTGTGTCCAGGGCATATGCATGAGAAAAGCACTCAGGGGCCCTAGGTCTTTCTAGAGCTCAGTTTCCTCATCTTTCAAAGATAAGAGCAACGTTAGCCAGGGGAATACAGTGAAGAGTAAAGAAGAAAAGGAAGCTGAACTTCTGTGCCTTAAAATGTGTTAAAGTGCTGAGGACGTTGCTCTATTTTCTCATGTATTCATGTGCGTGACATTCACTTGTGCGTGGGTATGGCACATGCCTGCATGTGGGTGTGTGCATGTGTGTGTGTAGGGCCAAGGTTGGAGAACTATTTTCATTTACTATTCTAGCTAATTCTCTGAGGCAGAGCCTCTATATCAGGACCCTCTGATATGGCTAGCTGGCTTGCTCTGGTTTCTGAGACTGGGATTACAGGTAGCTCCCACATCTACCTAGCATGGGTTTCTGGGATCTGAACTCTGCTGCTAAACTTTGACCACTTACTCAGCTCTTGTGCCCCCTTAGTCCTTATTCTAGAAGGGCCACTGGTGTCGTGAGAGTGAGCCTTGTCCTTACACAGTTAGTACACAAATGAGGAGAAATCAAGGCTCAGCCATGATGTGCTCCTGTGTTATGAGACGAGCAGGAGATGCGTTACCTCTGAAGTATAAACCTTGGATGGGCATCAAGATAGGTACACAAGGAGGCATCTGAGTTGAGTCTTGCAGACTCTCTGCAGTTACGAAGCAGCAAGATTTCATGGAAAGACAGGCTGTCAAGAGAACAGTGTGAGCAAAGGTTTGGAGGCCAGCCACTTCGTGGTCAGGTATTAGCCTGAACATTTGCTGTATGGTACATGGGACACCGAGGCAGAATAATGAACCTTAAGTGTTCAAAAGACTCTGGGTAATTGAGACGGCATGTAAATATTTATCTGTGGACAAACATGTCTGTATAAAAGGCTGAAAATAAAAGTCATTTAAGAGCCAGGCGGGCAGGAGACCTAAGCGAGGAAGTGGGGAGGCTTGAAAGCGCCGCTGTCAGTGAACCACACTGAAGTACACAGTGGTGTCCTATTTGAAAGGACGCGTGACTGTCGCTTCTGTTTGTCGAAGTATGATTGGGTTTCCAGCCCTTCTGCCTTTTCAAAAGAAGCAAGGAATCAGGACTCAATGCAAATTTTCGTTTTTATAAAGAAAGACATGGCATGATCAAACAAAACATGCCATGAAGTTAACTCCCCATAACCCTTTATCTTTTTATATTTTTAAAAAAGAACATATGCAAGTTTGGCTAGACTGCAGTATGAGGGTGGTGTGTAAGGGCTGTAGTGCGCTGTGTGAGTTCATCTGGGGGATACACGCTGCCTGTGGGGGGCACCACCGTGCCGTCTCTGCAGAAATGTCAGTCATGTGTTCTCTGTGAGGCGTTCGCGTCTCAAGTTGGCTACTTTATTGTATTTACTTTTAAGACAGGGACTCTCCATAGTCCTGGCTGGCCTCAAACTTATGGTTCTCCTGTTTCAGCCGCCTGTGTACTATGATTGTAACTGTGGTCAACATATCTAGCGGATATTATTGGCAACACATGTTTTTGAAAAGGAAAGCAACACTTTCCCCTTTCCCCAGGATCTTTTCCTCAAGATCTCTCATCACTTGAACCAATGTTGTATTTTGTTTGTTCATTTGTTTTTATGAGCAACAGGGCTTCTCTGTGTAACGGGTTGGATTGGAACTCACTTTGTAGACCAGGCTGGCCTTGAACTCACAGAGATCCACCTGCCTCTGCTTCCCGAGTGCTGGGATTAAGGGTGTGTGCCACCACTGACCAGCCAGTGTTGTGCTTTATTGAAGGTTTGAGATGTAATCTATTTGACAGTGTTGCCACATGAGTGGGGTGGTGGCTGTGTCTACATGATCTCTCTTGACTAAAGGCCATGGCAGTCCAGACTCGGTGAACTTGACTCACACTCACGGGTTCTCCTGTTCTTTAGAACAGCCACTTCCCCTTCTAGCGCACTATGCTTTTTAATGCTAAAGGCAGCCGGCTAGTGCTGACTACTAGAGCTTAGACACTTAGAGTTGGGAGGATTCTGAAAATTTATCTGTTCCAGCAATCCTTTTTACGAGGCAGGAATCTTGGTTACAGGTGATAGAGAACCAAACTAGCTTAATTTAGAAGGAAGGTCATTGCTTCATTTAAACAACCAACTCAAGGCGATCTTCAAGTGGGATCTGATCCAGGGCTTGTTATGTTGCAGGGCATGGCTTCTCTCATTCTGTCCATGCTTTGTGTGAACTTCTGTCATGTGCAGGCCAAAGGTCCCCAGCCCCCCATGCACTGTTGGCAATTACACATGCATCCTTTAGGTTCAAGTCCTTGCAGGAGAAGGGACTAACTTCTTCCTCTCTGTATCTCACTGGCTGTGAATGAGCTCCCAGGACCAATGAGGAAACAATGCTGTGGGTAGCTAGCATTTTCTCTTCCTGGAGTGGTGGGTACAGTTGACATTACCTGAACCCTAGGGATCAAGGGCAGGAAAGGGACAGTTTCTCACAAGGATAGTCAGGATTGTCCCTGCTTCTGCCACTATTTGGATACTTCATAAGCACAGCAAGGATGGATTTATTTTGGTTCATGGCTTCAGAGGGTTCAGTCTACCACAGCAGGATGGTTCTGGCAGAGCAGAATAGTGTACACAGTGATATCCAGGGATCAGGCAGAGACAATGCCAGTGTTTACCAAGTTCTCTTTCATTCCCATTACCCTGCTCAGCCCCAAGCCTACAAGGTAGTGCTGCCTGCACTAAATGCCTCCCTCTTATTAAATTCCCTCTGGAATTCCTTCACAGAAACACTAAGCGATGTACTCTAATATCCAAGGCACTTCTCAGTCCAATCAGATGGATGATTAAGACTTTTCTGTGTTAGTTATAATTTTCTGATGTGATAAAAACCATGACCAAGGCAGCCTACAGAAGGAAGAGCTTCCTAAGCCTTCTGCTTCCAGACAGAAAAAGGTCCATCATGGCAGGGAGGCTCAACAGCAGACAGCAGACGTGGCAGCGGGAGCCGGGAGCTAAGAATGCATATATGGAACAGCAAACATGAAGCAGAGAGAGAAATCTGGAGGTGGGACAAGGCTTTTTCCCTCAAAGTCCCCCTCCGCCAAGTCAGTGACTACATCCTTCCGCAAGGCTGCATCATCTCAACCTCTCCAGACAGAGCCACTAACTGAGAACCAAGTCTTTAAATATTCGGGGCATTTCTTATTCTAACCACAGTAGTGATGGAAGAAGCTGAGGGACTCCCTGTGCTGTCTAATGTCTGGGTTCCTTTCTAACACCCCTGATGAGAGCCCTATCTTCAGTTAATGACATACTGTCCTCAAATCGGCATGCTGCTTCTCATAGGGAGCTGATGTTGATCCTAGATCCAGACGTCCCTTCTAGACCCAACTGTGATGAGCGTGGTTTGGCGAGGGTGAGAACGCAGTCAGGGAGTCTTTATTATGGTCATGAAAGTGCTCTGGTCAAGAGGTGCATCAACTTAAAGTCTGCTTCCTCAGTCACTGAGAGAGGAAGGGGGCCGTGGAGAGTCATAAACTCCCTCTCGAAGCTTCTTCACAAGTAGCTGTCACCACCAAGCACATGTCATTGGCCAAAGCAGGTCAATGGCAATGTCTGATTTCAGAGAGGGTTGGGTAGAGATTATGCTGCTGTGTATGCGGGAGGAAGGCAGGATCAATATTTGACCAAGTGATCACCTCGTCTCTATTTCTGGATGTCTTTTGTTAATCCATTTCTCTCTCCTCTGGTGGCACACATAAGTAAGTTTTGAAACTCAAACCCAAGATGAAATAAGTACCTTTTAAAGCATTATTATTATTATTGTGGGTATGGGTGGGTGCAGGGACAGGGGTGCTTGTGGCATGGCATACACACAAAGCCAAAGGAAAACCTGGGGGCGGGGTGAGTTCTTTTCTGCCATGTGTGTTTCAGGGATAAAACTCAGGTTGTCAGGCAGCCTGCAAATGTTCACCTGCTGGCCTATCTGGATGGCCCCAAACTCATCTTTTAAATGATTCCTTAATTGACCCAGATATCTCTAGATGCTGGTTGTAGAATTCAAGGCCTTTATGTATCACCGTGGTTATAGATAGTAATAATATATCAGATACTTGAAGATTACTTGATGTTAAAATGTTCTTATCACCAAAAAAGTATGTGCGGTGATGACTATGTTAAAGTCTAGGTTCAGCTATTTCGTGATTTACATACATACCAACACTTCGTTGTATAGCAAAAATATATGCACTTAAAATCTGGCAGTTGACAGGAACAATACCCCTTACCCAAGTCTCTGCTCTGATTTGAGTCTGAAACGTCCTCCACAGGCTCCTATGTTTGAACACTTAGTCTCCAGTTCATGGCACTGTTTGAGAGTCTGTGGGTTCTTTTGGGACATGGGGACTAGCTGGTAGAAATAGGTCACAAGTGATGGGCCTTGATGGTTTTATTTTTCCCTGGTTCCAAACTGTAGTCTCTGCTTCAATTGACCATGATGGAGGGAGTCTCTGCCACATGCTCCCAACACCACGCCCTTCCCACCATGGTGGACTGAGCACCCTGAAACCACGAGTCAAGATAGATGTTTTCTCCCTCTGGTAGTTCCTGGCAGGTATTTTGTAACAGGCACAAGAAAAAGTAGCTAGTGCAGCCTCCTTAGGCTCGTCTACAGGGTACTGTACTGCTCTTCTATAAGACAAGTAGACCCACAGAGCTTCATTCTGGATGTGTGTAAACCTGTTTCATAGGCTGGAGTCAAAGAGGACCCTGAAGCAATCCATTCAGTAAGACTTCTACCGAGACATGACAGGATTGAAGAAGCAAAATCTGTTTGTCATGTTTGCAACAGAATATAAGTGCTTTTTGTTTGTTTGTTTGTTTGTTTTTTCCTCACAGTGTGGGAATATGGCTAGAAGTGAGATCAGAGAAAAAGAAGGCAAGATCCTGATCAGTAAGACCTTGGTTGTCCCTTTAGCATTGGATTTTATCCTGAGAGGGCAGAGTATTTCCATTTTTTTAAAAAAAGCATTACATGCTTGCATTTCCCTTTTGGAGACACTCTGAAGCTGAAATGAGTTTCAAGGTGTTGAAGTTGGAGGAGGAGCTTGGATTAGAAGTTGGCTATGGTAATTCGGGTAGAAGCTGAGGATGCTGGGTGGCAGTGATGAAGGGAACCACGGATGGAAGGTTTAGATCTATGAGGAAATTGGCGATGGATTTGTTGGAGGGAGGAAGTAAGGGAAAGAGAGAGAGGGAGGATAGAAGAGTGAGACGCTTTTGACTTGGCTATCAGGTGGATTGATTGTTGTTGCCTCTGTCAGAGCCAGGACAATGGAGGCAGATGTGGTTTGTTCCTTTTGGTACCCGGTCAATGTGCAGACTGCAAGGGATTCTCCAGACTTGGTGTTGTAAGGATGGATCTGAGCTCAGGACAGAGACGTGCAATTGGTTGTTTATGGGGGGGGGGATCTGCAACCAGAGAGTGTGATGTAGTTTCCCAATGGATTCACAAAGTCTCAAGGGAGAGAAGTGAGCCCTGGACTGGGAATGCATACTTGGAAATGTTGAACCTGTAGCAATAAAAAAAAAATGCACCAAGGCTTTTCAGGAAATGTCTTTTGAAGGAGAGATTGCACAAGATGGTGTCTATGTGGGTAATTCTCTGATGAGGCATCACTTAATAGAGTGCCTGTAGCTAAGGATGGAGCTGCAGTCTCTAACTCCCTATAACATAAGAGACAGGGCTGGGGCCTGGAAGTGAAGCAGGAAAAGGAGGGCAGTGATGGTATGGGCTGAAACTCCCACGTCTTTTATGTGACTAGGAGGGCTTCTTGGAGAAGGTGGTTTTTCTATCTAGAGTTTAAAGGTGATCATCTGTTGGGTGGAGGTGGGGTTTCAGAAAGCAGAAAGGGGAAGGGGCAATCTGGCTGGAGCAAGGGGAAAGGGAAGTATTCTAGTTTCATTCTGTTGGTGGGATAGAATGCTCTGTCCAAAAGTAACTTAAGTGGGAAGAAAGGGTTTATTTTACCTTATAGGTTGTCATCTACTGAGTGAAATCAGAGCCTGAACTCAAACAAAAACTTGGAGCAGGACCTATAGAGGAACTCATACTTAGTTGGCTTCCTTACACAGCCAAGGACCATAATATGCCAAGGGAATGGTGCCACCCACGGTGGACTGGCCCTTCTACATCAATTAACAATCAAGGCAATCACCCATAGTTGTACCTATAACCCAATCTGGTCTGGGCAATTCCTCCTTGTGACACCTTCTCAGGTGACTCTAGGTGCTAAGTAGTAGACCTTTTCAGGCAACCTAACCACCAAGGAATGGCCTGGAAAAAGAAAATGTGAGGAGAAAGTCTATCATGGTGGCAGGGATGCGGGAAGAGGCTGGAGGCTGTAGAATAGAAGCGAATGGAAAACAGTAGTGGGGTGTTCATTGATATGCTATAAGGCCAAGGGTCACTTATGGAGACACCACTGCATTACTGGGGAATCTGTGAGCAGTTAGAAAGCAGAACTCTAGGCCAGAGAGATAGCTCGTTAAGTCATGCACAGCTATCTATGTGTCTACGGCAAGGACTGGGGTTCAGTTCCCAGCACTCACAAGGCAGCTCAAAACACTCTGTAACTCCAGTTCCAGAAGATCTAACACCTTTATCTGGCCTTGGGGACCGGTTGTGAATATATTGTGCATGCATATATATGCAGGCAAATGCTCATACACATAGAATAAAAATGAACAAGTCTTGAAAACAGAAAGCAGAGCCTGATGTGACCCCCGGAACATGCTGACTTACTGTGTGATGTGACCCCTGGAACATGCTGACTTACTGTGTGATGTGACCCCCTAAACGTGCTGACTTACTGATGTGACCCCCCTGAACGTGCTGACTTACTGACGTGACCTCCAGAACGTGCTGACTTACTGACATGACCCCGCAGCTGGTCCCTGAGCGTGCTAACTTAGATGGAGTCTTGGATCAGAATAACCCAGTTCCCTTTTGGACTTACTGTTGCCCAGCTATGTAATCCGGGGCAGGTTATTAACCTGTATGGGCCTCAGTTTTTTTTATCTGTTCAGTAGTAATGCAATACTCGATAGAGGTTTGTGAAGGATGAAGTAAAATAAGGTGCAGAAAAGCAGTGAGGTCTCTGGAATATGGCAGTGCCTAAGTGCACGTTAGCATAAGGACACTCAGTCTGTGGTCTTACCAGTGACAGCCGAGTGACCATCAGTCTGTGATCTTACCAGTGACAGCCGAGTGACCATCAGTCTGTGATCTTACCAATGACAGCCTAGTGACTGTCAGACCATCTTAGTTCTTAGAATTTTGGATGATGTGTTGTATGGACTCAATGCATTTTTATTTCCTGGGTTAAATAGTGAATTATATTAGTTTCTCTTCTAGAAAGTATCTGTCTTCTAATTGAGATCATCGGTAGAAGTACTTCAGCATTTTACAATCCTCCCTTTTGTGATAACTGACCTTTATTTTACTGTTGGGGAAATAAAAACATGATTTGGGGTTACCAAGACGATCCTGGAGAGAGGCAGCGAGAAGTGATGAGGTGATAGGAGTGAGCTAATATGTGACCCCTGGCAGGACCCCCTGAAATCATCAGTAATATTTTTGGTAGCGTTTATCATCAGCTAGAGTTGGACTGGGATTTGCAGAGGTGCGTGTGATATTAATCCTCCAACAACTCCACTGGCGTGAAAAGGCAGCTGTGTTCTTGCCGGCTGGGATTTGAGTGCGGGCAGCTTTCAATTGGGGGAAGGCAGTGCCTCGAGAGAGGATGCCCAGTGAGGAGGAGGGCACTGGCAGCCCCAACCCTCTCCTGCCCCACGGCAGCCAGGCGTGTCCGGGTCAGCTCAAGAGAGGCTGGTTTTTCTTCTGTCTGTGTTTATGGAGCTGATCTTTTGAATGTCATTTCAAAGATTTGTTAGATTCTAAGGGAAAAAAGAAAAGCCCAGCTTTTGGTGTATACATTTCTTTCTCACTAATTATTGTTGAAATCTTCAAATGAAATGTTGAGTTTATATTAGGATTCAGATTATTGTGAATAAATACATATAAAGCTCTTAGTGTGGCACTTGGCAGATAGAGAACATTTCCTATCACCAAGATCACTATACCACAACCACCAACCACCACGGTCACTATCAATACCACTACCACCAACCACCATGATCACCATCAATACCATCACCACCACCCACCATGATCACCATCAATACCACCACCACCAACCACCATGATCACCATCAATACCATCACATCACACCACACCACACCACCACACCACACCACCACACTACCATACCACACCACACCACTACACCACCACACCACACCACCACACTACCATACCACACCACACCACACTACCATACCACACCACACCACTACACCACCACACCACCCCACCCCACCACACCACCCCAACACTACTACCAGGAACACCACACCACTGCCACCACCACCATCACCGCCACCAGCGCCAGTCGGCACTGAGTGTGCAAAGCTGAGTACAATACTCTTACTATCTCACTGCTACACATGCTCAGTCTGAAGCAGGCAGAGGTTGGCAACTTCCTTAGGATCACTCAGAAAGCAGGCAGAGGAACTGGTTGCCATAGTGACCACTCCACAGTATTGCTTCCCAAAGATGGTCCCAATCTGGCCTTGACTGGGCCGCAGAACGCTGGGAATGTCTGGTCAGGGAAGCACAGAAAACTCTTTCTTCTTCAACATTGTCCAGTTATGGGTAGGGATCTGCAAAGATGCCCTCACAGCCCCTTGAATTTTTCATCTCCTTTGATGTTCTCAAAAGCTAATCAAGTTCGGGGCATCTTCTCTATGAACTTAGGGAAGGCAGCCATATTTGTTCCAAGATTCTGGGTATCATGGCAGGACTGGTACCAGACTTTGGTTTCTCTCTTTCCGAATTCAGTTCTGTTCTATCAGGAGACCATGAGGCCTCCAGACAGGACAGATGGCAGACAGCTCCAGGAGTTTAAAATAGTTGGAGCTCAGTACAGGGGTAGGCATGTGCATGGAGTAAGCTGGAAGACGGGGACCCCTGTGTGGGAAAGCATTTTGGCAAAGTGGAGCTCAGTGAAGAGCTCTGAATGCTGGGGTGAGTGTAGTCAGGTGGGTGTGGGGGTGTGAGAAGGGCCCTGGGCAGCAGCCAACCTGAGGCTCCTAGGGAGTGGGAGGAGTAACTGGCTGGTGTGATGCAGGGGCCTCTGAAGCAGTAGCTTTCCACATCTCCAGCTGTGATCTTCCAGGCCTGCTATCTGCCAGGTTGAGGGGGCAAGGTGATATCCAGGGAGAAGGCTGAAGTTTCTGTTAAGAGTTTGGATAGATCCTTTCAAGGGAATTGTGAATCCAAAGTGCTCTTCTCCTTGGTAAGCCAGTTGTAAAGGATGGACCGTGTCGGAACTCTGTGATTGAGCATCGTGCCTGTTGCTGGTTGACCAGGTTTGTCTCTACTTGCCCCCGGGGATCTGGATTTTTTTTTTTTCTCAGAAATGCCAGCTAGTGTTGGAAGATCATGTTGTTTCAGGAGGTGTGACATAAAGAAGCCAAGAAAGCTTACCTGCTCAAAGAAAGATGAGCAGGGAGGCCTCAGAGGACCGGGGCACCAGAGAGACTGGGAGGGGCTGCTTCATGTTGATGGTCCTGAATTTGAGGTCAAATTGCTGTTCATGCTCCTGGTTCCTGTGAGATAGCCTCATTTCCCTGAAAAGACATCTCAAACCCTTTATGGCTAGAGTCAGTTTTAAATGGGGATTTTGTTCCTCACAAGTTCTGTAATATGAGTGAGTGGCCAAGGTTGTGAATGTGGGAACTTGGTCATGAGGGGGAAAGCATAATTGGACTCTTTATGGAAAAACCATCGTGGGAATTTTCAGGGCCATTCTCCTTTTCTAGTAGGTTTACAGGGATTCTGAAGTGGGGACCATATTGTCGTAGATCCTGGTACTTGCCCATCTCACATTCCATTTGCACTTTTAGAGTTACTTCCTGGTGGTGCTCAAGGACAGAAGAGGGATGATCTATTGCAACCCCGCTGTCCCTCTCAGTGACTGCTTTGGACCCAGTTTGGGCTGTGTAAAAAGGAGAACTCTTTTGATGGCCCCAACTCTGTCTTCCTGCTTGGAATGTATTAAGCAAAGGTGGACAGCTGACTTGGAGGGCCAGCAATCTTGAGTCACTCATATGGGCCCAGAAAACTCTTTCTTACAGACTTAATCTTTTTTTTTTTTTTGGTTGAGACTTATTGATAAACCCTCTTCAATTTGTATATGCTTGATTGTTCTGTTAAACTGACAGCCAGAACATTTTAATTGATTCAGTGAAGGCTCACAATTTGGAGATTTAGAAGGAAATTTAATTTTTAAAGCAGAAAGTGAGCATTTTATCCAGGAAGACTTTTGGGATGTAGTGGGCTGGTCCCTGTGAATCTGCCTGTTGTTCTATTCCGTTGTTTTTTTTTTCTTGTAGACTGTTCTTTGTGTGCAGTGGAGGCTTGGTTCTGTCTACTGCCTTCTAGATATAAGTGCGTTTCTCCGGTTTGGTCATATGTAGAGATAAGGGGTTGGATTGTGAAGAGGAAAAGCCCTTGTACTCAAAAGGATTCTACTTTGACCACTCAGGGCTCTGCCTTCCACAACCCCTGGCATTTTCAAGAGATGTGTTTACCTCTAAACACTGATAGAAAAAAGACAAAAGACCTGTGCTCCAGGTTTAGGGACACTGAAAGTCTTTGGTGCCCCTTATTTACTCCCTGAAACTTCCTACAATGCACTCCAAGAAAGGAGGGGCTCTGCTCTGGTTTTATTGGGTAGAAAGAGCCGGGCAATGTTTTCCAGAGACCTCTGTGGCAATTAGAAATGCTGTTTCTCACCCCCAGGGATGATCACCGTTCTAAGTGATCGTCTTACGATATGGCCCAAGCGGGTCTTTGAACTCCTGATCCCCCTCCCTCCTCCTCCAGAGTGCTGGCATTACCGTTATGTGATACCATGTCTGGACAATATAATTTTAATGAGAAAATATTGTTTATATTTGCATGTCTTAGGGTTTCTATTGCTGTGATAAAACACCACGATCAAAATCATTTTGCGGAGCAAAGGGTTTGTTTCATCTTACAGCTTCTAGTCCGTCATCCAGGAAGTCAGGGCAGGATCCCAAAGAGAGAACCTGGAGGCAGGAAATGATGCAGAGACCCTGGAGGTTTGTGCCTCATGGCTGCCTTCTTATGCTATCCAAGGATAGCAGCCCAGGGTTGCTCCCTCACCAATAATCAGTAAAAAAAAAAAATGCACCAGAGTCTTGCCCTCAGGCCAAACTTGTGGGGGCGTGTTCTCAGTTAAGGGTCTCTCTTCTGAAGTCCCTCTAGCCTGTGTTGTTGATAACACGGTGGCCAGCGCATTTGGCTTCTAAGAATCGTTTCCTCTTGAGAACATAGGCTTGTCCTCATGTCATAACTGATTCCACAGAACATTTTCCGTGCATAAAACTGTACGCATCCGAACGGTTGCCATTTCAAGTAAGGAGTGGTGTGGTGTCCCCCTTGGTCTGTTCCGTTCCTGGGGTGGTGGTGAGAGCTGTACGGAGACCCTGTGGACTGAAGCCAGGGCTCATCAGAGTGCTTTGTAATTGCACTGTTTGGGGTGGTGGGGAAAGGCGGCCTGAGAATCGTGTGAGCCACACTCAGGAATAACCGCTGCTGATTTCATGGAGGCGATGGCGGCCTTCGTTATGAGCAAACCTAGCTCTTCTGCTCTCAGGCTGACCTCAGAAAACACGGGAGGGCTGAAGTGACCGCAGAAGAACGTCTTGGGCTGCAGATACAGCTGGAGCCACAGGTTGTACAAGTGGCTGACCCTGGCCGGCTGAGACTATCTGCAGACTCAGAACCTTGCCTTATGCCTGCCGAGTTGCGGTGTTCTCACTGATGGCTGACTGAACCGTAGAGCGACCTGTGGCTTACATCGGGCTGATTGAAGTGGAATATCCGACAGCGGGGGCTGGAGCAGCAGCAGTTAGTAGAGGCTCCCCAGGTGACTGCAATCAGCATCCAGGCTGGAGAGCCACTTGGGGAGACAATGTGTACTTTCTATCAAGTCTAATGTGGTCAGCCTTTTGAACACAATCGTTTACCAATGCAGACAAAGCAAGCTCGCCCTGCCTTCATTACTGCAGCAAACACCTTACTAATGGATATGCTTTGAGAATGAACGAACTACAGACACCCCTAAAGGAGGACAAAATTAAAATTAATCATGCTGGCCTTGGGTCAATATATCCCTCCTTCAAAATCTTGTAAGTAAAAAAATTAAAAGTCTTTTAAAGTACAATGTTGATTTTTGTTTTATTTTGTTTGTTTGTTTTGTCTTTTTATGATACATTTGCGTGATATGAAGGGAAAAAAAGAGCATTGGGTCTTAAAGTCCCGCTCACTTGCTCTCCATCCACACACTTCCTACATTCCCTTGACTCTTTCCAGAAGTTTTGGTTGTTGATGTTTTTCTGCCACTTTTGCTTTGCACACAAGAAGCAACATATCTTTTCTTGCCATTGTCCCCTTGCTAATATCTGGCCTGCAGGCACTGGGCTATATGATGCAAAGGCCTGTATTTGTACTGGTCCATGACAGGCAGGCTTATTGCCTAGCAGGGGCTCACCTGGTACCTGCTGTATTGTCCATTCTCTTCTCTTTACTTCTCACATCTTAGCAATCTTTCTGTATTGGTATAAAAAGAGCTTCCTTATGCATAAAAATAGATAGAGTATTTCATTGTATGGATAATCCATCATCCATTGAGCCAGTCTTCTAGTGGCGGTCTAATGCTGTTTCCAAGCTGGGGTCATTGCAAACAAGAGGACTGTGGTTAATGGGGGCGTTTTAGATGTGGCCTCAAGCTCACAGAGATCCACCTGCCTCTACCTCTTGAGTTCTGGGATTACAGGCATGCACCACCATTGCCTGATAAACCTGTGAGTTTTGAATAAGCTTCCCAGGTGAGGCTTTATATTTGAGAACCATAGTTCTGGGGAAGTTTTTGTAGGGCAACATTCTGGGTGAAGAGCCTTCCGTGCAGTCAGCACAGTAGGACCATCCTGCTTCATTCAGGACTTCATCTGCCGCTACCAAGAACGTTACGTTCTGCGAGTCCAAGAGAGATGGCTTTGGCCTAAGACTGAAAGGACATTTGGCTGCCCTCAAATGCCTGTGACACTGCGTATAGGAGGAGCACTGTCAAGAGCAGGGATGTCGATTAGTCAGAGAGCAGTCAGTGGAGTCCTAGCGAAAACAAAAGGTCTGTTGCAGAAGATGGGGAGATCTCCTTCACTCTGTAGCGTTCCTAGAGTGTTCCATGTTTCCCCCGGTGGAGAACTGCTCTCTTCTGCTCAGGAGGGATCTGTTGAGGTGATCAGAGACCTCTCGCAACCATTATATTTCTACATACAAACATTCAGAGACTGCAGAAGATGAGGGAGGCTCTGGTTCGCGTGAGAAACTGTGTGGCTTCCACGGGGAGAGTGCGTAAAAGAGGCCAAAGGCAGCTGGTGAGTGTATCCTGGGGCCAGAGAACCGGACTGCGGAGGTGAGGGGAGAGTCTGCAGGGAGACAAGGTTGCTGAAGAGGCTGATGCCTACAGGAAGCTGGGTGCTGGGGGCACCATCCTGCCCTTCATTCTTGGCTTAAGGAGAATTGTCCTGTGCCAAAATGCATAAAAAGCCAAACCGAGGAAATTTCTACAACCAACTTTTTGTTTGTTTGTTTGGCAAACGTAGGGTCAGGATTATATATTTACAGCGAGTGCTGTGACACTTAAGACCATGCAGGCAACACCGCAACATTTTAATAGGACCGCCTATCATTTACACAGTTGGTTCTCATTCAGATTATAATCATATGTGGAAACAACATGAACATAATTCTTAGAGACATAGAGAAGGCTCAGGATGTAGATCTAACTTCAGAGGAGAAGCCTTTTAGGATGCACTTTAGGAGAAGACCATTAGAAATCCAGGGATGGAGAAGAGGCAGTGGAGAGCAGCTGGGCTAAGCAGGGCTAGTTAAACGTATCGAGGGGTAAAAAGAATTGCTATAAACCTCCCATTAGATTGTGTCAGGTATCAAAGATAACTTGTGAATGACAGGCCACATAGTATACAAGATGACTGTGTACCTTATTTGAACTTAAAATTTCAGCTTAAGTTAAAGTTAGGGAAGACTGCAGATGTCTGTGGGGAGCACAGGTAAGGAAATGGTGTAGCTAAGTCTTTATTGGGAAGGCTCCGTCAGAACCCACAAAGTGAGTTAATAATATATGACTTCAAGACACTTAGGAACCTGCTGCATTTTCAACCCAGTACTAATGTCTTATCTAGTTCTTAGCAATGCCATGAGGTAAGGAAAGGAAACAAAAAGGATCCAAATGAGAAAGGAAAACTAAAATGATCCCTTGTAAGGCAACATGATTATTTCCATAGGAAATCCCAAGGAGTCTACGAAACGGAAGCCAAACCAAACTCTCCTCCAGTGAAGGAAGGGGTTCAGCATGGCTAGGAACCATGAGACAACAAACCAAGATGAGTCTCATCCCTATAAACTAGCGATGATCGTGGGGAGTCTGCAAGAGGAAATATACCATTTACAGTTAGTTGAAATGAAGGCTGGGGTACAGCTCACAGCTAGAGAACTTGCCTAGCTTGTGTCAGGCCCTGCCTGAGCACTGCAAAAATCAACTGATTAATTCATACAATAAGAAGAAGTGCTTGAAAAGAGAAAAAAAAATCCCTAACTTCTTAGGGGCAAGTCTGACAAAATCTGTGCAGGGTTTATGTCCTCAAAACTACAAAATTATAATGAAAGACATCTAAGTTTTAAATGAAGGGAAAGACATAGTGTGCTGAAAGAAAATCATAACAATGTCAGCTCATCCCAAAACCTTCACTATCAAAATGCCAGTGGGGTTATTATATAGATAAAAAGGTTATTGCATAATTTATATGAAAAGGCAAATGAACTAGAGTAACTGATATGGTTTGGGAAAGAATGAAGTAAAATGATTTAGTCTTATTGCATGGCGACTCTGGCAGACGTTGTGTGATATTGGAAGATTAGAGGAATCACGGATGGTACATGCGCCAACAGGCAGAGGAGAGAATCCAGAAACAGACTCTCAAGGATGCTCAATTGATTTCAACAAAGGCTCAGAAGCAGTTCAGGGAGGAGGTGAGTTCATAAGTGGCACTGGAGCAATTGGACACCTGTCAAAAATAACAAAGGAACCTCCACTGAGGTTATGCTTTGCAGAAAACTTAACTAAAAGGGAAGGCATCATGGACTTAAATGTGAAATATAAAAGCACAGGCTTCAGAAAACACAAAGGGGAAGAAAATCTTTGGCCTGTAGGCTTAGATAGACTTCTCAGACTTGACACCAGAGGCTCAGTCCATAAAATGACAAACTGACAAGCTGGGCCACATCAAAGCTCAACACTTTTGCTCTGCTCAAGATTAAAGATTAATCTTAAAGATGTTAAGGAGATTTTACAAAGCAAGCGGTAGACTAGGAAACACAGAATCCCACACCACACGTCCAACAAAAGTCTACTGCATAGAATACATTAGAGGTCCATGACATAACTGCCGGAGTCCACAATCGAATTAGAAAATAGACAAATCAATAGCTATTTCAACAAAGAGGGTCTACAGATGAATATAAACACGTGGAAAGATGCTTCGCACCAGCTGCCCTGGGTGAGGTACAGATTTAAGCCACAACGACTATTGATAAGAGCATGCTGTAGTGCGATGTGTGTGTGTGTGTGTGTGTGTGTGTGTGTGTGTTAGTTGAACCTACTCTGTAACCCAGTCAGGCCTTGAGCTTGTGATCCTCCTGCCTTGGCCTCGCAATAGATAAGATTATAAGATTGTGCTACTAGGCCCAACTTCTACTGAATACTTTGAAAATCTACAGGAAGGATATCATCACCACGAAGAAATGATGCATGTTTTAAGGGGGTAGATATGCTTACCCCATATGAGCCTTACAAAGTAGATACATGAGTTCAAATATCCTGTAGGACTCCATAAACTGAACAGTTTTAAGTCGATTAAAAAGGCCTAAATAATATATGGTACAGCCACTGTTCTAGAGATGGCCCAGTGGTTGGGGGCACTTCCTATTCTTCCAGAGGACCTGAGTTTGAAATCCAGCATCTACTTTGAGTGGCTCTCAACCACTGATTTCTCCACTTCCAGAGGATCTGGTTCCACCTTTTGGTCTTCTTGGGCACCCACTTACATGTATGTGGCACACTCATGTGGCTATGTGTGTGTGTGTGCACACACAAATAAAAATAAATCTTAAAAATGGGTACAGCCACTCTTCAAGTTTCTTTAAAAATTAAATACCCTGTCTGTGAGTTCAAGGCTAGCCTGGTCTACAGAACAAGTTCCAGGATAGGCTACAAAGCTACAGAGAAACCCTGTCTCGAAAAACAACAACAAATTAAATACTCATGTTACCCAGAAATTCCTGTCTTTTATATTTATGCCCCAAAATATAAAAGTTGTGTCACACAAAAGCTTCTACACAAACATGTACAGTAAATTTATTCATCATATCCTCAAACTGGAAGCAACTCAAATTCCCTTTAAGTTGTGCTTTGTCCATACCATACACTCTTAGCTGGTAACGAAAAGGCTCAAACTACTGATGCAAACAAACACCAGAACCAGTCCCCAGAGAGTTACACAGGATGAAGACCACCAAGCCTGTAAATACTATGCGTGCACAGCATTCTTGAAATTTGTATAAATGGAGAACAGACTAGTGACTGTCAAGAGTGAAGAGATGATGGGGGTTAAAGGAAGTTGGTGCAGTTCCTAAAGGGAACGCAAGGATCTTTGAAAACTAGTATCTTGACCGTATCATTGATAATCTCTTGGCTATTGCAATTCTCCGCTATAGTGTTGCAAGCACGGGCTCTTTCTGTATCGTTTGTTGTAAGGGTTTGTGAATCTATTATTTTAATCTACAATTATCTTTGGAGCTTTATTATGCCTGAGTGCATCAGAAACCTTTGTTTCAAAACAGAAGTTGTTGGGCTGTAGGCTGTAGCTCACTGCTTCCTGGTCTAGATCAGTGGCAGAGAAGAATGAGATGGAAGTTTCACCTCCCTCAGGAGTGTCTACAGGACCAGGGATTTCTTTGCTAATTATAAACATTTTTCTTGGGGTTAGGGATATGGCTCAGATGCAAACATGAGGATCTGAGTTTGATCCCCAGCACCCTTGTGAAAATGTGGGCCTGGGCAGCCTACATTTGTAATCCCAGCACTGGGGAGATGAAGAAGGAAGGGCCCCTGGAGTTTGCTGACCTGCCATTACAACCACTCAGCAAGCCCTAAACTCCCCTACTGACCAAATTTCAAAAAATAAGGTGGAGAGTGACCCAGCAAGATAAACGCATGCCAGCCTCTGGTCTACACGTGTTCAAGCACACCTTCACACACACACACCTGTGGTCACACTGTTCACATTCACATGATTCCCCTCTGCCACACACACACACACACACACACACACACACACTCACAGAGTAAGAGTGCGCACAGAGAAAGGAGGCAACTTAGTTCTCCTCTGATCAAGCGTTGCAGTGGCGCACAAAAAGCCAATAAAAATGAGAAAAATGACAACAAAAACAAAGCCACATTCTAATCTCATTTACAAACCCACAGGAACAAATCCTAAACAAAAATCTTGTTAAACTGAATCTTCCAGGATATTAAAAGAACAGTGAATCCGGATCGCGGGATGTTTGTTCTAGAAATGCATTGTGGTTATTGGTAGGGAAACGGCTCATAAATGCAATCAAACATGACAAGGGGGTAAAAGGGATCATTTTCATGGATGTTCACACTTCACTTGTTAAAAATTTTAGTATTCATTACTGGTGAAAGCAGAGAGAGAACTGAGAACAAAAGGATATTCTCATGAGGAAGACTGTCCATGGCCACCCATGGCCAAAGCCATATTTCATGTGATTTTGGAGGCACGCCCGTCAACGTTAAGAATTAATGAAAGATGATTGCTGGGAGCACTGTTGTCAGTGAGGATGTTCTAGCCAATGAAACAGGAAAAGAAGCAGTCATAAGTGGTAATTACACATCTGGAAAAAGAAAGTTAAATTAGCATTACGCGTGGATTATGTTATTATTTATTTGAGAAACATCAAAGGCATCAGTGGGGGGGGGCTATAGGATAGAGAGTTACCCAGAGAATTAGGTAAGTGGGCTGGTAACAAAACACATCCACCCAAATCAATAACTTTCTTAGAGATCAGCCTTAACTAAATGGACGACACAATGAAAAAATAATCCCTTTGGTCTTCAGCTGCCACCTCTCTGCCCACCAGCTCCGTTTCCCGCCTCTGCATGCTTGGCGGGAAGCCAGAGAAGAGGGTTGGAGCCCTCTGCTCCAGCAGGGAGTGTGGGAAACTTGAATATTAACTGTGTGTCGAACGGGAAGTGACTTCTTTTTTTTCTTTTTTTTTTTTTTAAAGTCACACTTGGTGCCAGATTCCAGATGCCATCAGAGGGCATCATCCCAGGATGACAGGCATGGATGGGGACAATGGGTCTAAGGAAGTAGTTGGTGTCCATGTGGAGTCGGGTGGTCACCGGAGGTGTGTTCCTTTCTTCCGGGGGAATGTAGCTCTGGAGTTTGGAGTGTTGAAGTTTGAGATGGGCTTCATGAACAATGAAGAGGCAGCAGAGGGCTAGGGAGATGGTTCTGTGGATAAAGCAGTTGCTCTGTCAGAGTGAGGACTGGAGTCAAGCTGGATGTGGTCGCCCATGTCTGTAATCTCAGAATGTCTACTATGAGATGGAGGGGAGACAGCAAAAGGAAAATCCCAGTAGAGTGTGAATAAGCTAGCTTGGTGTACACAGCGGTGAGACCCTGCCTTAGACACGGTGCAAGGTGAAGCTGACACTTGAGACTGTCCTCTGGCTTCCACAAGCATGCTCTAGCATGGGCAGTGCATCCCAATCACATATGGGTTATAGACATAAATGCCATTCATAAACATATACATAAAATTATAAAAAAGGAAGCACCGGAGAAACATTGACCTCAGTTAGACTCAGATTCCACTTCCGCCTTGTTTTTTTTTTTTTTTTTTGCAACCAGACGAGTTCTTCTTAGAGCCTCGTTGCATTGCTTACACATTGGGGGTGATCAGACTTCCTGGAACGTGGAGTATTCATTATGATTTTTTTCTTTGCGAAAGAAAGCATGTCAACAATGACTCATTAAACCTTAATGAAGTTCAAGTCTCTGCTGCCTGCCTAGGTTGGCTAATCTGCCTTTCTCTTTAAAAACATCAAGAAGCTTAGTCTTAAGTCCCTTTGTGGAAAGCAGGCATGGATCCAGAGTTTGAGGCATCTTTGTGTGCACTCCTAGCCTGGCTCCACTGCTGTCAGTCTCTGAGCCTTGCAGAAAGAAATGACTCATAGTGATTATTTCTTGGAGCAGTGTTCTCTTCCACCTTGTTCTCTTCTTCCCCCCAAAGCATCAGGTGAAATTTGGAAAACAGGCAGGTAAGCAGAGGTGATCATGGAGAGAGGGACTGGCTGCAGGAGGAGGGCAGTTACTAGGAGTGAGAAGTCCTGTGGATATAGGGCCAGAAGTGTTTACCTTCAAGTCCTAATTCTACCACCCGTTAACCTTGCTGTGGGGGAAGCTTAGCCATCCTCTCTGATACTTCAGAATGCTCTTGGTTATTAAATGGGAAGGAATGATCTCCCTACCTTATGGTATTGTTGGGATGATTATGCATCTGTGAATGTGTTTTATTTAAATGTGAAACATGCATAGAAATCCTGTTTTTATTGGTAGCTCTTACATAGGTGATGCATTCTTTGACATGAAGGATATTATGTCAGAAACAGGCATGGCGTCGCATGGGGAAACATACTGAAAGAGTAAATGGTTTGAAATTTTCCCACCTGCTGTTCACCTGCACAAAATAACAAGCGTGGGCACTGTTAGCAGCTGGGATGCGGTGCTTCCTCCTCACAGTTCCCAGCTTTTGCATCTCCATCCTCATCCATACTATGAATATCATTGAACCTAATATTTATTGTAAATTTCCTGTGTGTCAGTTTCCTGTGTGATATTCTAGGATCTTTTAATAGGATAAATCCATGCTTCCTGCTTCCTCCCTAACCTTGTAACAGCACAGACAGGAAAAGATCACACACAAAGACATAAGTGCCCAAATATTTCCTAGGCTGTTCCTGGAAACTTCCCTGCATGGACTTCCAGATTCGTTCTGAACTTTGCATCAGTGTTTGTGGAGAGCATCTTAGGTTGAAAATATTTTGAGTTAGCACTAAAACTAGAGTCCTAACACGACCTGAATTCTTACAGAAGTGACTTTGTTTTCAAATTGTCTGAGGGAACTTTCAGGGTCCCCACAAAATAGGATAGCAGCATGGTGTCCACATAGCACGAAACATACCTACTGTACCCAGGAAGATGGCTTGACTCTATTGCCTCAGAGTCTATATAATTAGAACTCCATGATGTCATCTGCAAGCTTTAATATAGCTTAAAATTATCCTTATGTAGGTTGTGTTTCTTTCTGAAACATTTTAAATTTAGAAAATTAACTTGTTAAACTTTTTTTTAAAGTTAAATCTTTAGATTTTTATTCATCCTGCTGAGGGGGAGTTGGAATGACATATGCTTGAGTCATCAAGAGTCAAGTGTTAGGGCATCCTGGCCGCTCTGGGAGCATCAAGGCTGACGTGGCCCTGGAGTCTAAGTCCACCTATGGGCACGGTGACCTCAGATGGTTCTGTTTGCTAACAGTTCCCTTTGGCAGGGCTTAACCATGCAAGTGGGCTCCAGGGAGCTTGCTCTAATGAAGCCAGGTCCCTTCCTGTTGCCATCTGTCTCTGGGTGCAGAGTGCGGAAGCCTGAGATGGGTCTCACTAAGTTGGAATTGGGGTAAGATCCCTTCCACACCCTCTCACGTGGTCTCCGCTTTGCACTGTGGCTCTAGGTTAATCCTCCAGCAGCCGGTTCGCAGAATTCATATGAGCTGACTTGTTTCTTATCAGCATTGTAAGGAACATCTCATCTGCCTTTCTCTTCACTTCCTGCGGTTTCAGGCTGAGAAGCAATGAGAGAAGAATGTGAAGGGCAGATGGGAGGAGACTGAGGAGAATTAGCGGATGAACACCACAAGGAGAAGGGACAGAAGGGTGGGGAAGAATCTATGGAGGAGAAGAAATAGGAAGGGAGACCAAGAGGCATGAAGGAACGGAGGGGCAGCGAGGGGTCTCTGGACACGGAGACATTGTAAACCAAACAGGAGGATTGAAGGGTATGGGGCCTCCACACCCTCATTTCAAAAAACCAGAGTTCTGAGTGGCTCTTTTCCAGCACCCAGTGATGCTAGCTGTAAGAACATGCAGGGCTTGGTCTTTCGTGACAAGTGTGGGTGAGTCAAGGCGAAGGTTATCTCTCTGTCGGGAGGTAATTTGCCGTAGCTGGGGGATGACTCGGAAACAAAGCATATGATCCTTCCCCCTGTTACTTCTGGGACTTATTAATTTCCTTCGCTCATTTATCTCATCTGTGAAATCCCTTCTTCTGACGTGATGGATGACGGGTGCCAGGCACCTGAGGCGCTCTGCAAAGGCTAGGAGGCTGCGTGAGCCCTGATGTTCAATAGGCTCTACTTGCGATTCTTCCCTGCATTTGGGTGGGTAGAAAGGCTGAGTGTTCTTCTGGCTGTCTGGAGGTGATGCAGGAGAAGCTGTGGAGTCTTAGTGCCTGGAAGGTCAACTGATCCGCAGGTCGGGGTGGGAAAGCCTCACAAGAGAGACAGGAAGCGGGGCTGGATGTCACTTTCAGAGGCTCAGTCCTAGCAAACCTACTTCTGCCAGCTGGGTCCTACCTCCTAAAGTGTCCCCAAACAGTGCCATGGGCTAGAAAAAAGGTTTTAAAATGTGTCTGTGACGGATATTGCAGATCCCAACAACAGCAGTTTTCTTTGCCAGATAACTCTTCCAAGTAGTCTCGGGCCCCATTTCATAGGTAGGGAAACTGAGGCAAGTTGGGAGATGCAATCTACCTTTCATGATTATACCCTCTGGGTGACCTGCCACCCCATGTTCTTTGAGTGGCTTCTTACCCATTATTTCATAAGAGTTGCCCCTGCACAAACCCTTCTCTAATATTACCCACCCCCATGAGTCGAGTAGTCAGAAGTGCCTTGTGAAACTCAACCCTTGGCTTTCAACAGCTCAGCAAAACAAGATAAGTGGAGAAGCCACAGGCCATCAAATCTATTCTGCGCTGGTTTTCCATTCAGTGTGGGCACTGTGTTGACTTCTCTGAGCCTGTTCCCCTATATAGGAAAATAAACCCTAGGTTTTGGAGTTCCTGCAGAAGAACATGCATGGTTGGTGTTGTGTACATGAATTTGTGCAGGGGCAGAAGCAAGCTTTTTGTTGCTTTTAATTCTCAGCCTAGACATATCCTTCTTCCAGTGATGGTTGAGAGCCAGGCTATCAACCGTCTGTGTCTCTTCTTTACTCCTTGTTCAGTGATGTCACAAGACACGGACCGTGGTGAGAGGCCTTGCACAGTTGAAGAAAATTACTGATCAGCAACGTGTAAAGACATTAGTTTTGCCTTTTACCAGAGAGCCAAATACTGCACCAACATAAATGTATTCTTCCCACCTTGATCTAGAAATCCATGGGCCCTCCAAGCATGGAGATTCTGTAGTTCCTGGATTGCCATTTCCAGAAGCTCAGATGGTCACTTAGCTCCTCTTTTTTCTCTGTTTTTTAAAAATTGATTTTATTGAGCTCTACATTTTCCTCTTCTCCCCTCCCTGACTCTCTCCTCCTCTAGCCCTTCCCCAAGATCCCCATGCTCCCAATTTACTCAGGAAAATCTTGTCTTTTTCTACTTACCATGAATGTAAATCTATGTATATCTCTCTTAGGGTCCTCAGTGTTATCTAGGTTCTCTGGGATTGTAATTTGTAGGTTGGTTTTCTTTGCTTTATGTTTAAAAACCACTTATGAGTGAGTACATATGATAATTGTTTTTCTGGGTCTGGGTTACCTCATTCAATATGATGTTTTGTAGCTCCATCTATTTGTTTGCAAATTTCAAGATGTCATTATTTTTTTCTGCTGTGTAGTACTCCATTGTGTAAATGTAATACATTTTCCTTACCCATTCTTTGGTCGAGGGACATTTAGGGTGTTTGCAGGTTCCGGCTATGACAAGCAATGCTGCCATGAACATAGTTCAGCACATGTCCTTGTGGCATGATTGAGCATCTTTTGGATATATACCCAAAAGTGCTATTGCTGGATCTTGAGGAAAGTTGTTTCCTAATTTTCTGAGAAATCGCCACACTGACATCCAAAGGGGCTGTACCAGTTTGCATTACCACCAGCAATGCAGGAATGTTCTTTTTACCCCACAACCTCTCCAGCATAAGTTTTCATCAGTGTTTTTGATCTTGGCCATTCTTACATGTGTAAGATGGAATCTTGAAGTTGTTTTGATTTGCATTTCTCTAATGACTAAGGATGTCGAGCATTTCCTTAAGTGTCTTTCAGCTAACTTCTCTTTCACACGGTCATGGTGCTTAGCCATGCCTTCCCCACCATGGTGATCCTTCTGAAACCATGAATCAAAGTAAATCTAGGATATCAAAAGTGATGCCCATCAGAAGCCGTGCCCATGAAGCATCACCATCATGGCTGCTTACACAAGAACTGGACAAAGACTATACCAGTAGACACACAGGGGGTAGGGGGAAGCCCAGGAGGCCTCTGCCCTAAACAAAGAATTACAGGCAGCCGAGGAGTGTTGATTACTGTAGAAAGCTTCTTCCTCAAGGAAGAGCACACTGATTGGTGGTCCAATAGTAAATGGTTGGCCCTCAAAACGTATATACAAGGAGCATTATAAAGTCTGAGAAGTTTGTATTTGTGTATTTAGAATACACACACACACACAACTATAGTTAAGGGAAAAGGAACATGAATTAGCTAAAAACCAAGGTTAGGGAGGTAAGTGGGTAGGTTTGGGAGGAGGAAAAAGAAGAGGGGGAATGATATAATCTCCAGAAATAAAAAAATATAGTACAAAATCATTTCCTCACATGCAATTTCTGTCAGGTATTGTGGTCACAGTAACTCAAAAAAATAGCTAGTATTAGAATAAAATGAAATTGAGTCAGACCTGTGATATAGGCCTCTCAGCCCAGCTATTTGGGAGACTGAGACAGGAGGATGGTGAATTCAAGGCCTGCCTGGGCCAGACAGTGGATTCAGGTTAGACAGGACAGCTTAGTGTGATCCTGTTTTAAAATTACAAGTGAAAAGGAGGCTGGGGATAGAGCTCAGGGCTAGGACGCGGGCTAACTCCACAAAGTCCCGGGCTCAATCCGCAGGATGACATGCAAAACTGAAATTCATAAAGGATGGGCCATAGTTCCCGACACATGGCAGATCTGAATGCTGGGGCCCAGCAGCCTGGCCTTTGCTTTTTGGAATTGTTCTTTATATCAAAATTGATTAATGGATTAGGGCAGCATTTGTCAAGAGTTAATGAACCTGCCAGTCTGGTTAAGATGCTGGGGTGGATTTGTGGGCGGAGGCAGGAATTTTGCATTTCTCACCAGCTCTCAGATCCATCCAGCTGGTTCAGGGATCACACTCCAGGAGCAAGAGGCTGGGATTGGTGTCCTGTTGCTAGAACTTTCCACTGCCTCTCCTCATGAGCTCCAAGGGTGCTCTTCTCAAGAAGCATTGCTTTTGTTCTAGCCTGGTTCCCTGGGGCAAGCCATCTGCTGTGCCCTCTATGGCATTTTGCTATGGTGCTATGCGAATCTGCTGTGGAGACCTAGAAGTTAGCTTCCTCTCCTTTTTGTTCTTTTTAATTTTTAGTTTTGGTCTTTCCATGGATTAGCTCCTACCTTTTGCCATGTGGTTTCATTTCTTTAGGTTCACATTCGTGTGTGTGTGTGTGTGTGTGTGTGCGCATGTGCACATGTATGTAGAAGCCAAAGGTTAACCAACCTCGAGTGTCGTTCCTCGGGATGCTGTTCATCTTGTTTTTGAGGCAGGCTCTTCCGTTGGCCTGGGGTTCACTCATCAAGCCAGGCTGGCTGGCTGGCTAACTCCAACCTGTCTGCCTCCTCAGGTATTGCAAGTGCGTTCCAATACACCCAGCTTTTTAGTGTGGGTTCTGAGAAGCCAATGAACGAGTCCTCAGGCTTGCAAGACCAGCACTTTGCCTCCTGCGTTGCTTCCCAAGCCCCCTGGCGAAGGGTAGCGGACCAAGGGGCTTTCCAGTCGGAACGGTCGCGGTTCTGTTGGAAATCTGATTCCAGGTGTCTGGTGGAACCCCCCATACAGGCTGTAAGGCAGTTGCCTTCATTTCTAGGCTCCAGATTTCTAGTGGGCTCTCCAAAGATGCTTAGAAGGATAAAGTTAGGATAGTGCTGGGAGGATGAGGGGTAAACCTTCAATCCAAACTTCCCTGAAGGGAAGTGGGCACTGTAGAGAGTGGAGGGATGGCGGGGACACAGGAGCCTTGCTTTGGCCCCCCATTCAGTTACTTTTCTTGTTGTGGTGGGAAATCCCCAACTGACACAACTTAATGAAGTAGAGCTTCATTTCAGTTCATCTGCAAAAATGAATGAAATTATATCGCTTACAGGGAAATGCCTAGAAGTGCAGATAAGCTAGACCCAGAAAGACAAATGCTACATTTGTAGACTTGAATTTAAAGAATGGCATAGAAGTAGAAGGAGGTTATTTTATTTGGGAAAAGGGAGAAATCAGCAGGAGGTAGAGGAAGAACTAGAGATGTGGTGGCGGTGGTGTGTGTGTGAATATGAGCAAAGTAAATGATGTTCATAATGAAAATGTCATATTGTGTGCCTATACCACGTGTTTTATCCATTCATCTGTGAATGGTTATCTCACCTGACTTCATAGGTTGGCTGTTATCATCCACAGTAAACACAGAAGGAAGAACACAGGGGCTAGAGAGGTGGCTCCGTGGTTAACAGCTCTTGTTGCTCTTGCAGAGGATCTGGGTTCAACTCCCAGCAAATACACAGTGGCTCAAAACCATCTTCAACCCCAGTTTTAGGTGATCCATTGCCTGCTTCCAGCTTCAGAGGGCACCAGGTACCACACGATACTCAGACATTCAGATAGGCAGAATAAGATTCAATATGCATACATATAATAAATTAATAATTAAAAACATTTTAAAAGAAGCAAAAGCACACACTCACACACCACACACAGTAGGAGACCAAGAGGTATGGAAAGGTCCTTGAAAATTGCTTGTCAGATACTCAAATTTCATCAAATGTCCACCTGGGTTAGGCATGACCGTTGGTTTTTAATAAAAATGTGCATCTTTTCGAAGTGTGACAAGCAGTCACAACTGCTCCTCTGACAGCGATTCAGTGAGCAATTGGCTTTGGCACAGAGGCTGCCCCGTGTGAGACTGAGATGAGGCTGATGAGGTTGGGGTTCTCAGAGTCTGCAGCTGGATGCCAGGGAAGGATAGTGAGAAACCCAGGAGGAAGAAAACTGTCTGCATTCAAGTCTCCAGACTGGTCAGAAAGCCAGGCAATCCGCTGATGGCCAGTACTTGGTCCTGTTAACTGAGGCAAAGTGGCTCATACTTTTGGGCAATGCACCAGGGGGAAGCAGTTTGGTTAACCACACATCTTCAGCAGCTTCTCATGGGCAGGAAGCTTACAGAGGGGCGTCCAACTTCCTCCTACTGTCTTCTTTTCATGCCCCCTCAAACTCTTCTTTGCTTTTCTTCTACACATTGCTTGGAGCACCCTACTGTTTACTGATGCGGCTAAGACTCCCTGAGCATGGACCCTGTGCTGTGCACAGTTCTAGACTGGTGGGGGTGGGGGTGGGGTGGGCACAAAGATGGGGAGGGACGAGTTGGTTAACAGGTGGTATTTTCAACCACACTCCCCAGCCCTAATGCGATTCTCTAAGAAGAATCTGCTTTCGTTTCATTTCACAGAGGAGGAAACTGAGCCTGGAGAGCCTGAATGCTTTGTCTGGGGGCTCAGGCCAAGGTCTAGATCTGTGAGATCCAGAGTGCTGGGCTCTGTGGATCCAGGGAAACTCAGTACTGCACTGGGCTTAGATGGGCCCTATAGCCTCTTTTCCTTCCTTATCTGGGCCTAGGCACCAGCTTCCTGCACTTTCCCCTGCATTGCCACCACCCACAATGCCCAGAAGCCTTGTTGAGGGGCGGATGTGGCCTCCCCAGCTGCATACTTTTTTCTGGTGTTTGCCAGCAGGGGCATCAGCCCCTCTGATATGAAGTCATTTCTTTTCCCTTTGTTGATCTCTCTAGGGGAAGCAGATGTTGGTGGGGAGCCTGGCTGGCACAACCACATTCCCCTAATCCCAGAAGTAGCCTAGTGTCCCTGAATGATTCTGTTCTGGGATGCCTGGCCCAATGATGCTCCTGCTTCCCTTCCTTCTGGTCCCAATACCCTGTTAGGCAGGCTACATCTGAGCCTTCGCTTTCCATGACCAGGCTAGCTAGATGCCAAGCAGTGAGGTTAGGAGCAGGTAAACAAAGAGGCAAGATTAGACAGCCTCAAGTTCAAATCTCAGTGCTGCTGTTGGCTGGCTCACAAGTTCTTTGACCCCCTGGGTTCTTCTTTTACAGAGCCTGAGGTCTGGGAAAGAGAGACATCTGCAGGTCTCAGTTCGGTGTCTGGCACCCAGTTGATAATACATGTTGTTTTTTCCACCGATGAACACAGTACCGGGGGCCTCCTCGTGTCTTGGGACACTTTGGGCCCAGTGCTCCTGCTCAAGGGTGTGATTCCGCCTCTGAGGGGCCTGCTTCTTTGCAGATTCATTTCAGCAAGGGCTCCCCTTTGCTCTGTCTGCACTTGGCACCCCCTCTTCCTTCTGCTTCTCCTGCTTCTCCACGGTGGATGATCACACATAACCCTCCCTTTCCTCCGTCCCTATTGCTGTCTCTCAGCAACAGGCTTGCTTGAGCAAGTCTTGTTTGCCTCTGGTGAGGGAAGAAGGAATAACCAGAATCAGGGGTGCACTCTGGTTCCCCCTTTTTGCCTTGCCTCTCACTCCCACAACTATTAGCCTACTTGTGCTCATCCCCAATACCCCTAAGAGTCATAGGAAAGAGTGCTGTGAATGACAAAACATCCCCGGCAACTCAGACATGCGGCGATGCCTGCCCCACGCGACTCACTTCTCCAGAGGCAAGCCCTCTCCCTATGCGCCCCACTGTGTTGTACTGGGTGCACAGGAGAGGAGAGATGAAAAGGAGTAATAGGGTGTCCATTCCCTCCATGTAGAGAGCTGCACTGGGCCTTCATTTACTCATTACTTACTCCCCCAACAAAGCTGCCAATACGGGGACTTCTAGCTTTTTGATTTTTACCAATCTAATAGGTGAATAGTATCTTATTTGCATTTCCCAGATATTCCTGAGTTTGGACATATCTCCATGGATTTTGGTTAGTTGTATTTCTTTCCTTGGGAACTTTTTTATACAATGCTTTGTCCATTTCTCTGTGGTCTTTTTCTTATTGACTGGGCATCACTATGTAACTCCTGAACACAACTCTGTGACCTGGGCTCATACTCAATCTCCTTGTTCTGTCCTGCTTTTCTTTAGTCTGCCTTTGCTCTTTCCTTTTTATTGACATTTATTTCATCTTATAGAAATTTCACAATTTTTATATTTAGATGATGCCGTGTGTAGATAGCTCCTGGGTTCCTTCTGGTCCCACCATCTCTTCTCTGATAGCACCTCCCACCCCGATTTGTGGCGATCTATTTTTCTTCCCCTCCGTTGAACCGGGAGGAACTTCGGTGCAGGGCCTGTATTTTATTTTTCTCTATCTCTTCAGGGATGAGTGCAAGGCTGGGCAAAATTCCTGCTTGAATGAGTTGGGTTTTTATTTTTTCCTGGTAAACACAGGTTTTGTGCCTGAATGAGGGGGTGAATGAAGAAGCCGTGTCCTGCCCTCCCTGCAGAGACGGGGTCTGTTGTGGAGATGGGAGTGAGTCAGAGTTCTTCTCTCCCTGACATTTTGAAAGCCTTAGGCAGAGAAGCCCTCCTCATCCCAGCAGAGTCTTTTCCTCTCCAAGCAGGCGCAGTGGGGTTCTGCCGATGATCCAACTCTTTTCTGTGTGTGTGTGTTCCTGTGCGTGTGCGTGTGCCAAGCTGAATAGAGAGGGAAAGAAGACAGCTGAGGATGTATTGAAAATCTCCTAAACGCGTTACACAGTACACTCTCTGCTGGGAGGAGGGGGTGTTGGGAAGGAGGGTTCGGTGTGCTAGCACCGGGGCAACCCTGTGAGCTGAGCTTCCCAAGACTCCTTTATCTGTGGTCACATGATGCTCGTGCCTGCCCACGAGCTTGCTGGTGTCCCTGCTGCTGAAGGCACATCTGTTTTGTTCCCAGGGGCTTGGCTTCCCCATTGTCATTTTCCAAAGCGGTGGAGTGTGCCAGTTAGATTGTTAGACCCAAATAATCTGCAATGTGTGAAGAAATAGTAAATATTTACTGTACCTTTTGGAGAACAGGTTATTGCCATGGAAATGCTCTACACACGGTTCTGGATGATGAAGGGAACTGGCTGCCGAGCCAAGGGGAGTGTTGGATCTCATGCTGCCTGCTTTGGCAGGTGGAAGAGTGAACAGTACAACTGGGTGGGGCTGAAACACTGGGTCCCTAGTCAGCCTGGGCTAGGAGGCCGCTTATGCATTGCTTCCCATGTGTAGAGTATGGAGCGGAGCGTCCTGAAGACTTCATCTAATAGTCACACCAGGCCTACAAGGCACCATTATCGTCTCTTTCACTAGAGCACAGAGAGACCGAACAACCTGTGGGAAGATACACAGTAATGGATGGCAGAACCCCTGACGGGCTGTGGCTCCCCTGAGGTTGAGCCCTATCACCCACCATGACTTTACTCAAGAGAAAACCAGCCAGCTACCCACTGGGACTTTCTTTATTCTTCAAATTGACTGGCCAATGTTTAAGAACCATTGACAATGTCCAGCTTCCTCTGAATATTTACATGATTGGCGTGGGTACCCCATCCTGTTTCAGTGGGAAAAAGCACCCGACATCATACCCAGGGCCTCACTGAATTAATAGGTATTTGTCTATCGGGTGCTCCTCACTCGGTTAGACTCACGTTTAGTTTAGCTATTGTTCTCATTTGTCCATTAGAGTTTTAGAGATTCTTTATAATCTTCTGTGGTGTCTGGGAACTTTTTGATGGGTTAAAGATGTTCATGAGAGGGAAGTAAGTGGCAGCAAGGGGTAAAATGCACTGATGCATTCATTCATTCATTCATTCATTCAACATATTTATTGAGCATTGGGGGCTGGAGTTACAATAATGTCGTAAGAGCCTGTGCTGTTAGGGTATACAGTTGGAAGAACGTAAGGCAGTAACTGGGATGAATGTTACAAACAGACTAAGGTGATGCATGCGTATCATCGTATAGTATATGGGATATATGAAATGCCTGGGAAGTAAGCTGGGTTGAGTTTTGTGACCATCAGCTCCGTGGCAGTTACCTATGAAAGGAGCCTTGGTAACGCTTATAGAAAGGCCTCCTTTTCAGAAAGGGCAATTGGTTCTCAGGCCCTGTGCACTTCCTGGTCTATTCAGGACCCCAGGAGGCATTTATTCTGTGAAAGCCTATGGCTAGTCTTTTATCCAAGGGTGTATACACTTGCTACCTCCATTGAGAGTCAGTTCCACCTGGGAGGTGAAATGAGACAGGAAGGGGCTTGGGATCTGTCCAGTTTTGAGTGACATTATGACATGGGCATGAAAATCAGAACATCTCAGTGTAACTTAGTTGTACTGTTTAGTGTGTGACGTTGGGCTGGCTTCTTCTTTGTTTCTTTGTTTTGAGACAGGGTTTCTCTGTGTACCAGTCCTGGCTGCCCTGAAATTCGCTTTGTAGACCATTTTGGTCTCAAACTCACTGAGGTCCTCCTGCCCCTGCCTCCCTAGTCCTGGGATTGAAGGTGTGCACCACCACCGCCTGGCTGGGCTTGCTTCTTAATTGCTCCACATCTCAGTTTCCTCAGCTGTAGGTTGAAAATAAAACATCTCTAACATAAAGTTATTGTAAAGGTTAAATGAGTTGGTGCCAGACACTTAGGTAACCGCCAAGCACAGGAGGAAGGTAGCCAAGTAGAAACCATTGGCTGGTATCCGATATCGGATGATGATTGTTGTATGGGGTCTGCCAGGCCTGCTTATGGCTGGATGTTCTGACGGATGCAACAGTGTCTCCTTTTGCGCCGTATTTGTGACTTCAAGTCTGTTGGTCTAATTATGTCTATCCATTACTATTGTTAAGTTATTCAATCCATTATTTAATGTCTGCAGGCCCTCACCCTGACCCTGCCTCCAACAGGGCTTTCTGTGTTTGGGTATTTTCTTAGTTAGGGTTTCTATTGCTGTAGAGAGGCACCATGACCTTGGCAACTCTTATAAATGAAAACATTTAATTGAGGTGACTGAGCTACAGTTTCAGAGGTTCAGTCCATTATCATCATGTCAGGGAGCATAGCTACATGCAGGCAGATGCGGTGCTGGAGGAGTAGCTGAGAGTTCTGTATCTTGCAGGCAATAGGAAGTTGACTGAGACACTGGGTGGTATCCTGAGCATAGGAAACCTCAAAGCCTGCCCCCACAGTGACACACTTCCTCCAATAAGGCCATACCTACTCCAACAAAGCCATACCTCCTAATAGTGCCACTCCCTAGAAGATTACGGGGCCAGTTACTTTCAAGCTCCTACATGCATCAAATTCACAGGAGGCAAGAGATGTGAGATGTGTTCTCTGGAGAACTCTACCTCTTATCATGGACTTGTGCCCATGTTTCTTAATAGTAGAAAGCACACAAGAGACTTGGTGCAGGTTCCTAGTACTCTATTGTTGAGTAAGAGGAACCAGATACAGCCTATGGTAGGTAGCTTTGGTACTGCTGCTGCAGACTCAGCAGGCATGGTAAAGGCAAGACCTTGGAAGTGTCGCCTGCTACTCACTCCCTTTGTCACCTTTGCCCTGAATGCCTGAATATGTAGCAAGAGTCTTCTGATGGACAAGATCACGTGGAAGGGGATGAACAAGGCTTTACTTCTGGGACTGGGTGAAATGTGGGTTTGTTTCCGGCTGAAGTGAAGCATGTACTGGTCTATGGTGGCCCTGGGAAGCAATGCCAGCACAGGGCTCAAAGGTGTTTCTCTCTATGTCTGAACTTTGCCCCTAGACCGTCTTCTTATGCCCTAGGCATTCCACTAGGAGCTGGAAACATGGAATATTTGAATCACAGTCTACTGACTGTGTTACCACTTTTGCACAATTATTTTTATCACCATGTCTTAGGCTTTCCGTTGCTGTGAAGAGACACCATGACCATGGCAACTCTTACAAGGAAAACATTTAACTGAAGCAACTCACTTACAACTTTCAGAGGTTCAGTCCATTATCATGGTGGATGCAGGCAGGCATGGTGTTGAAGAAGGAGCTAAGATCTCTACATCTTGATCCAAGACAACAGGAAGTGGTCTGAGATACTGGGTGTGGCATGAGCGTATATGAGACTTCAAAGCCCACCCCTGCAGTGACACACTTCCCCCAACAAGGCCATACCTTCTCCAACAAAGCCACACCTCCTAATAGTGCCACTCCCCACGAGCTTATAGGTATCAATTGCATTCAGACTATCACACACTGAAAAAGCTTGTATCATTAGGAAGTATGATGATGTCTCATTGTGTGATCTAGGTTGGAAATCTCTTGACTTGCAGACTATAGAGCAACATTTAAGTGTGTTCTCCCATGCATTTTTACAAATGTAAATTTGAAAATATATCACTGGCAAACAAAATGAATCATGTTCTCTGTGTGTATATTTTACATCTTTTCTTTCGCCTATTGTGTCTTGAAGCCCCTCAGATTTGTGGATGCACTGTCATGCACATTTATCATTTATTTACTTAACATTTATTATTTGATAGGTGACGCATCAGTGCATGTTCTTGGGCACTTTGGTGAGGAGCTCTGTTGCATAATTCTTAGAAGCAGTGTTTTTAAGGCAAGGGATATGACCATTTTCAGCTATAGTAGATATTACTAAATTGTTTTCCAAAAGGTTGTGCCAATTTATGCAACCACCAACAGTGCATGAAAGTGCCTCTTAGAAATGTCTTTTACAAAGATAAAATACCTATTGTTAAGCCATGAAACACATTTCAAGTAATTGCTGAAATTCTTCCAGCTGTGGCGTAAGAGGCTAGAGTCCCAAAGAGGTCTCAAAGGCCTTGGGAAACACGGGATCTTAATGTATGAAAAGGTGACATTTTAGAACAGTAGGGGAGGTATGGTTTATTTAGTAAATGGTGCTGGCATCATTAACTAGCCACGTGGAAGAACACAGGGTTTGACTCCTAACTCCTGTCTCATATAAAACTAAATTACAGAGGGGGTAAATTATAGACAAAGTCGAGATTTAAAAGTAAAAGTAAGCAAAGACATTGGAGGGAATTCTGAGGAATATGGTCCTATAACCTTGAGGGGGTTGGAAGCCCAGAATCCATAAAGAAAAAGCTTGAGCATTTCTGATAATGTGTTTTTATATAAAAAAACCTTAATCTCTTAAAATGAAAATTATTCACGAACTACTTATGGAATTAAGCAGTGTACAATGGTTCCTGTATGAATAAAGCTGAAATTAATAAGGAAAAGAGGTCTTCAGGACATACAGAGCTTTTGTTCAAGGATTATAATTTATATTCTAAACGGTGTTGAGTGGACCCCACCTTTGCACCCTCTGGAAGAGTCAAGAAAAGGGAAGGAAATGTTTTCTGTGTCTCTACTTTTGTTGTTTTGAGAAAGCTGAGTACCCACCCAAAGCCTCAGGTGTCCCAAGAGGGAGGGTTAAAAAAATACCCCAAAGCTGGAGCTTCAGGGCTCCCTGCCGCTCAGGTCTGACTGCCCTCTACCCCACCTCAGCTAGGGAATTTACCCTCCCGCTTTTCCTCTCCGTGGAGCTGGTTCTTCCTGGAGCTGATTTTAGTACGCTTCTCCCTCCTCTTCACCTTACCACGAATCAGCCATGAAGACAGGCTCCTTGGGTGCTTCTCCCTTCGTCCAGCTCTCACCAGGGTGCTATAAAAAAATACAGCTGAGCGTGGTCTCAGTCTCCCTAAACTCAAGGCTCCGTTATCGGCTCCTTTAGAAGTCTCTGGCCTAGGTTTAGTTGTGAAGGTTCTTCTTCATACCGTCCTCCCCTGCTCTCTAGCTGAGGAACCCATACAGGAGCTAAGTGCCTACTTAACTGTAAATGGTAAAAGAATGGTATCACTTTCTGCACTGCTCTGAGAGCTATGTTTATTACTATTAGTAGTAGCAACATTTATCATTGTTGTTGTTGTAAGAGCTCAGCTCGCTGCGTGAGACTTTGGGAACTGTTTTATCTATTACTGACTGACTACTTTTAATTGACTATATTCTTCTTTCCTTCCCCCCCCCCTCCCTCCCTCCCCCCCTCCCTCCCTCCCTCCCTCCCTCCCTCCTTTCCCTCCCTCCCTCCTTTCCCTTCCTTCCTCGCTTCTTTCCTCCCTTCCTCCTCCTCCTCCCCCTGTTCCACATTCTTCCTACTGTTATCAGAGCCTCCTTACCAATGTGTCCAAAAGTGCATTTGATCTAGTGCCGAGGTCTGGGGAAGTTCCGTTCATGCACCACCTCCCAGGTAGCAGAAGGTGTTCAGAGCCAGGTGGTGCAGACCCATCCTGCCTGCTCTGGCCAACTCTGCTCCCTGAACTCGGGCAAGTTACCTGGCATCTCTGTGCCCTGGCTTCCGCATTTGTAAAAGCGGGTTATTAATAGAACCGCCCTCGTGGTTGTTATGAAGACGAAATGAATTAACATTTGTAAAATAGATACAGAATACTTGGCTCCTTGTAGGTGTTTTCCTCAAAATAATTACAAAATAAACCTCCTCCTTTGGATATGTACCCCTGTGGATTGTGTCAAGGATAAAGGGAATCGCTCGTCTGAAAACCCAGGTGTGATGCGTGAATCCTGCCATGGGTAATGCAATAGTGATTATTGGCCTCGGTTTTCCACTTTGATTTTAGAGTTGGTCCCTGACAGTCTTAAGAAAGACTCTGGCCATTAAGAAGTCAGCATTGTGGAGTAGGGACAAGTTCTGACTCTCCCTTGCTCTTGACCCTTCTGAGTCTTCCCTCACATTCTTTTGGGGGCAGGATCAGAGCCACTGGGTGAATGCTTCATTGCTGTTTCAGAGAGAAACTAATGCTTTATGAAGGGCTGGGTGGAAAGGCAGGCTCTCTCAGGAAAGAAAGCCTTCTTGCTAAATTGAGGGTTTTTGCACACAAGTAGACACAAGCTGGCTTGCTGTTTAAATAGAATATTAGCGATTATCATTTATCCAGCCAGAGTCTCCCGGGTTTGGTGCTGCCTCAGATAAGCGGTCTCCGTTCTTAGCGGTCACCTGCACTCTAGCTCTGCTTTCGATAGCCTTGTGTAGAAAGCGGTCCCCAGAAGGCCACAGAACCAAGAATCGTAGCGTCCAGTGTTGATTAGTGATAGCCCCATGTGCCAGAATAAGAACCTATGCAGACTTGCCAACTTCTCCCATTTTACGGCAGGCTGAGGTAGAGAGAAGAGAAGCAATATACGGCTGTACCAGGGGTACTCCTCTGTCCCTCAACCTGCCAGTTTCCCTCATCCTACCGATCCCATGCTTTCCATGCTTCTTCCTGACTTCTGAATGACTCTACTTGCGACTGCCTAAGGACTTGACCTTTGCATACTGGGGTGTGGAAGTGAAAGGGGGGATCCTTAACCTTCCCCTAAAAGCATCCTTCAGGTTGACAGATGAAGGTGGAAGATAAATCCCTCTGAGGATTGGATTCCCTCTGCTGGAGTTGGACTAAACTCCACTTGCCCCAAGTGATAACACGCTTGACAGTGTCCTCCCCAAGGCCTGCTTTATGGACTCCTTCCCAGCCTTAATTTCCCACTCCCTACTGATGTTCTAGAGAGCTGTCACTCAGACCAGTCATTTCTTTGGATCTACTTCTGGGCTATCCCACTGAAGACCATTGCCCAGAGTTCCTGCTGAATTCAACGACCACACTGATGGCTTTTCTTTCTTAACCCCACCCCCACCTTGGTTTCTGTGACACCTAATAGGCTTCTCTTACTAAAAGCTGATGGCTCATTTACTTTTCATTCACCTCCTCGCCTCTTTTCTTTGGCCATTCAAATTGAGGCACCTGCATTATCTTACTACTTCAGGAGTAAACAACAGAGAACTCAGCTAAGTGGTTTAAGGAAAGAGGAATTATTGAGTCATGTAATTGGGAATCTTGAGTAGGCTTCAGGTAAGATGAGATCAAGGCATTCAGCAGGCTGACTTCCTGTTTAACGACTCTCCCTTTCTCAGTGTTGTTTGCTTCTCAGGCAGACACATCCTTGAAGATGGGGTGGTGGCATCTGACAGGTTGAAGCCAACAGAATGAGGATGCTTTTTGGCTAACCATCTTAGCAGATGTTTAAAAGTCATTTTCATTGTGTGTGTGTGTACATGTGTATGTGTGTGTGTGTACATGTGTATGTGTGTGTGTGTACATGGGTATGTGTTAGTCAGTTTTCTGCTAATATAACAGAAGTTTCTCATAGTTCTTAGGGTTGGATGTTGGCAAAGGCCTTCTTGCATGGTGGGAAACTGCCCATGGTGAGGATTGTGCTCTTGGATAGAGAGAACTTAAGAAGAATATACTCTTCTGTCAGGAACCCACTCCTGCTGGAATTAACCCACTCCCATGCAAAAAGCTTTAATCCATTCATGAGGTTGGCACCGTGTAATCTAAGCACCTTCTAAAGGCCCCACTTCATTATACTGTTACATTGGCAGCTGGATGTCAACATGAGCTTTGCAAAGTACATTCGGTCATACTAATATACATTCCTAGTGACGGTGACCACAAGGTTTGCAGAATGCTCATTGCCCAGGTGGCTTACATCGTCATGTTTGGGAACAGCTCAGAGTCAGCTCCACTGGAGCCACCAGAATGCTTTGGGAGCAGGGATTTTCCAAAGGAGGACCAAAGAGCTCTTTCAAGAGAGAATGGACATATGACGTGGGAGAGCAGTACGTGGCCACAGACTGCGCCTCTGGGCTGAGTTCTATGCCCTCTTCTGCCTGTGAGTCATGCTGTTCCCACGCCCACCTGCCTGGCAGGACCCTGAAGGCCCCATCTCTGATCTCGCCTTCACTTCTGAGTTGTAGGCTCAGATGCCTCACCCTCTGGGTGGATATTTCTATTTGGTTGTTCTACTCAGTGCTGAAACTCGATGAGCCCCACGCCCAGCTGCCTTCTACCTTGTTTCTCTCCTTGTATCTCATCACATCTGCAGCAGTGTTTGGGTTTCATCTCTCCCACCAGGCTTGTTTTCAGGCCTTTTGGGCTTCTTTGTGTTTCTACGAAGGACCTTTGTGCGTACTTTTCCAGTTTTGGAATCTTCTTTGGCACACTCTTTGGTTAGCCAGCGCTGGGGTCTTAGAATAAGTGACTTCGGAGACTCCTGTTTACTCCCCCTGTGGAGCTCAGGCCAGAGACTCTCCACCTGTGTCCCTCTAGACCCCTACTGAATCCTGCACCACCTGTCTTGTTCCATGTTATTGTTGGGATGCAGGTTATCTCCTAGAGGTTCGCATGCTGGAAGTCTGGTCTCCAGGATAATGTTGAGATGGTAGAACCTTTAAGAACTAGGGTCTAATGTGTTGTAATTAGGTTACGACTCATATCACTGAGTAAGAAACTACTTGTGAATGTGGTTTGTCCCCATGGGAAGCTACCCCACACAGCTTTTCATGTGACTGGTCCCCTTTCCATTTCTCCGCCATGTTGTGATGCGGCCCAGAGGCCCTTGTTAGGATACTGTACCATGCTGTTTGAATCCACCAGCTACCAGATTTATGAAACAAATTGATCTCCCTATTTTACAAAACACCAGGCTTTAAATATTTTGCTACGGCAACAGAAAACAGACTAGGATACCCAGATCCCCGTGAGCTGTTCTGTTTTCCATCATCCTCGTAAGCACAGGGCACACAGATGTCTTCTTCATTTGGTCCAGATTTATGACTGCGAGTCTGAGATGATGTCTCGCAAGCCATGGTTTAAATCTAGGTCCTGTCTCTTCTGAGCTGTGAGCATGCAGACAAATTTACCTCGCTAGCTCCCAGTTTTCTTGTTTCTGTAAGGTAGATAGTCATAGTTCCTCCTTCAGCAGGCCCTCGTGAGGAGTAGCTTGTAATCAGACATGCAAAAGTGCTCAACATGATTCCTGGTAAGCGCTTACCCCTGATAGATGTGCTCACCACTGCCATCACCATCATCATAGCTGCTGTCACCCCCCGCCCCCCGCAGCATCAGCAGCAGGCCAGGCTCTCTAGCCAAGGTTTACCCTGAACTCTCTATGTAGCTGAGGATGATCTTGAACCTCCTGATTCCCCTGCCTCCACCCCCCCAAAGCTGGGATTACAGGCATATAACACTATGCTCAGTTTATGTGATGCTGAAGGTTCAGTGAAGGACTTTATAGATTCTAAGCAAGCACTCTAACAACCAAGCCACATCCTTAGCCCCCCCCCCAATTATTTTAATACCTAATGGTATTTTTATTTCATCCAGTGTCTAGCAACATAAGAAACTCAAAATAAACGGTAGTTTCCATTATTGACCTAGAAATGAAACTGAGACTCACAGTGAGCTCCTTAGAGAGTGGAAAATTCCTTCTCGAACAATTGAACAACATAAAAAAAAAAAAAGGTCCTGATGCTGTCCCTTGTACATCAGTTAGGAGCAGGAGATCATTATTCCACTAGAGGTAGAGTAGGCAAATTCATGGGGTGGTTGGGGTGGATACTTTCCCTCTTGTGGTTGGGGTGGTCCTCTCTGATGTCCCAGGGGTGCCCAGGTTATGTGTCATCTGCACTTGTGTGCTTGTTTGATCTAACAAGGTAGCCTTGCCCTTCCTGGGGAGCCTCATTAGGGTTAGTGGGGGGCTTGTTTCTGAGAACTTCTCAGTGCTGCCTGGAGCTACCACATAAGGTGGCCCTCTCTTCTCACGTTGTCTCGATTAGGTATCAGTGGCCGCTACACGATGTTTCCCCCATTTACTGGCCAAGGAACAGGTTATCTGTGGGAGCTGTTGTTGGCTTGGACAGTGCCATCATCACCACTGGCATCCCTACAAATGACAGGAGCAGAATTCGTTCTGATTTCTTGGTTGTCTGTTAGTGACTCTTGGGCTCCTGTAAGGATTAGATAAGGGCATCTATGCTGTATCCATGGTGAACATGTGGTAATCACAGGCTGCTTTAGCTTCCGTTTTTAACTGGAGTTAGATAGGAAGAAGCACATCCAAATCCTCCGTCACAGATGCTGCATTACATGATAGGCATCAATACGGATGGGCCTCTCTTGCATTGCAGGGACCACATTAAACCATGATGCTCTGGGACCAGCGTTGGTAAACTGTGGCTCATAGAGTTACCAACTGAATTTGGAAACAAGATTTTGTTGTTCCAAGTCATGCCTTTTGGTTTTCATCTTGCATGTGCCTGCTAGCCCAATATGCTAACAATGTGCACAACATAGCAATGACATCACCAAGTAGTTGTGACAGAGATTATGTGGTATATACAAACTAAATATAGAATTCTCTAACTAGAGATTTTTATAGACACACATTATAACACACATTATATACGTATGTGAGTGTGTGAGCACACAGACACCCAAGAGTGCACAGAGGCTAGAGGAAGATGTCAAATCTCCCATTGCATCACCATGCCCTATTCCTTTGGGGCATGGTCTCTCACTGATCTGGAGTTAGGAGGGTAGCCAGCAAGTCCCAGTGATTCTCCTGTCTCCATGCTCCACAGAGCTAGGATTATTATATTATGTGTACACGGCTGCATCTAGTTTTTTTCTTCACCCATTTTTTTATGTAGATGTGCGCTATGTGGATAAGCATGTTTTCATGTATGTGGGACTGCATGTGTACATGTGTTACATGCATGTGGAGGCTGAGATTAGTGCCAGCAGTCATCCTCAATCCCTCTCTTGCCTTATTCATTGGGGGCAGGATCTCACAATCAAACCTAGAGCTTGCCAATATGACTAACTTCATTGGCCAGCTTGTTCTGAGGGGCAGTCCCATCTCTACCTCTTGAGGCTGGAGTTATAGGTGAATCATTACACTCACCTGGCATATATGTAGGTTCTGAATCAGAACTCAGGTGTTCATGCTTGTATAGCAAGTGATCGTACCACTCTCTCTAGCTCCTCCCTCCACCTTATCTTATAATGGTATAACAGTTGTGCATATTCAATAAAGGGTGTGTGTTGAGTGTTGACTTTTCCCCCTGGGCCAGCAGCATGCAGTATGATGTGCTCTGAAGTAACAGATAGTGCAGAGCCCAGAATCAGCACCTCAAGGGGACATATCAGATGCTCATCCATGTACTGTGTTTTTCAGGTGTGGTAGGGTGATGCAGTCAATGCATTTTCAACATACAGTGCATGCATGCATATAGAGGGTGTGTAACCCTATATATGGCACAAAGCACCTGGGTTAACTCTCTTGTCCTTTATGAAAACGCTCCTGACCGAGTGGCATTTGGAAGTGCTAAGAAACCATTTACTCCTCTTTTTGTTCTTATTAAAACTAACGTAAGAAGCAAAGCATGGTGTTGTATGTCTTTAATCCTAGCACTCAGGAGGCAGAGACAGGTGACTCTGGTCTACCACAGTGAGTCCCAGGCCACCAGAGACACATAGTGAGAACCCTGTCTCATCAATCAATCAACAAACATACTTTTATCCAGGAATGGAAGTCAGTTCTGCAACCCCAGAACTCAGGAGGACAAAGCAGGACAGCTGTAAGTTCAAGACCATCCTGGAATACACAGTTAGACTCTGTCTAAGAAAACCAAAACAAAACAAGCAAAAGATCCATTTAATTCATCAAATAACCTTCCCAGGTATCTTTTCTCTACTACAATGCTTTCTGCAATGTACAGTATACATTTGTCCATTGCCACTTTATTGTGCAGTCTGAGGCATTCATAAGGAAACTTATAGAACACTTTTTTTAAAAAACTGAGTGTTCTGCCTAGGTGTGTCTGCAGCTAGTTGTCAGAAACGGGTTCATAAAAGGGTTTAAGGAATTTGGCTTCAAGGTCAGTTTCTCTTTAGAGACTTGGGCAGCTCCCTAACACTTCACCGGTGACCGCCAGGAGAAAACTGCAGTTGGTCATCTCAGATGACCATGGCACATTGTACTGTCAGATGGGGTTTTCTTGGCACTGGGGACCTCACAGACAGAGAACACTTTATCGCATGGGTATAACCCAGACTCCAAAGCCTCTGCCCCATCACCGCTTGCCCTGGTGGTTACGGAAACGCAGCATGGAGCGGGTGTCTCCCAGCTCCATCCTTAGGCTCTGCTTCCCTGCTGCTCAGCAGCTCGCTCTTGGTCAAGACGAGAAGCATCTCTGCTACAGCGTGATGTGGGTCCAAGTAGGTCAGCCAAGCCTGATGTCTCTTGCCTTCTCTCCTTTGCCTCCCGGTCTCCACCCTCCCAACCCTAAACTTCAGCCCTAGGTTTGATTGGAGATTGCCTAACTTAACCCCTTTGTTATACAAGGTGAAGAGGGCCACCAGGCACCTCCAGCCATTAGTCTATTAACCTGGAGGCTGAGCTCAGTTCTTCTGAATAGACAGTCAACATGGAATTCCATCTCTGATCCCAGAAATGGCTTCTCGAGGTTCAGCGTCCTTGCCTGGAAGAGCCTTCAGGGCTTTACTGTTCCCTTCTCTGTCATCTTTATTTTTCATAGGCCATGGAGCTTGACTACCTGGATATGAACCCGCCACTTGCTAGTGTATAATCTTAGACACACTTTTCCCTTTGCCTTGGTTTTCTCTTTGATATAATACGTGTGATACAGAACCCACCACACAGACATGATGAGGATTAATAGTGCCAATATTCTGAAGATAGAGCAACATGACACCTACCACCTGCTCTGTGATTATTATTATATTATTACAATATGATTGTAATCTAAGATCTCTCTGGTTTTGAGGAACAGGGCTTGCCTTGCCTATCTTTAAATTTCCCATTGTCAAGTAGGGGGGTTTCAAACTCAACCGTCTTCGAGAACCTGGAAGGGAACCGAGTGACTGGAACCCAGTAGGCATTGCTGGGGGGAATGACCACTCATTTGTTCGTATATTCTTTCCTCACGCATTCACTCAGCACCAACCAGCTGCTGTCCCGCAGATGGGAAGGTGGGGCTAAAGGAACCTGTGAAAATTCCTCGCCTTCTTTGCCCCACTTTCTGGTGGTCTCGGCTGTGACTGTTCCGTTACCAGGTGAGAAAATGGCGCCATTGTTGATAAAACTTTCAATTCTTTTAAAGGAAGCCAGAATCCTGGATTTTTACAAACTGTGGACTCTCCCACCTTAAGCTGGCAGAGCTTTTGTGTTGTTTTAAAGCACAGCGTGAGCTGAGCCCCAGATCCAATCGGCAGCCCTGGCTGTAAGGCCTCCAACAGCTCCCGGAGGAGGGCCGCCTGCTCTGCCAGCAAGGGCAGGCGTTGGCTTCAAGGTCGTTGGTGTGGAGAGAGCCTCCTCCCACTCCTGCTTGGAGGTTCTTGTGGCTTTTTCTGCCCACAGAGCAGATGCTGCTGCGCTGCCAGGACTACGGGCGTTTGAATTCGAACATTCGCTCTCATCCTTCCTTTCTTCCGCGGCAGCCTTGGCTCGGTTCCCGGGCCCCCAGACAGCAGATTCAGAGAGCAGAGGAGCAGCTTCCGCACAGACAGGGGAGAAGGGAGGGGTCTTAGGGTTAGCGGTGGCCAAGTGGGGAAGGGGAAGCGGCCTTTGAAGTTGGAGAATTAATTATCCTCTTTGCCTGACTCTTTTTGAGGTGGGGGAGTCGTGGGGGAGCAGCTTAAAAGCCTGTGTAGGAAGAACGTGTTGGGTGAGAAAGAGAGTTTAGGGCGCTATCGGGAATTCTTCCTAACAAGAGTGCCCCAGCTTTGGGAAGAGAGTGATGAACAGAGAGAGGGACTTTGGGTTCAGTTGCAGTCTTCAGGATGCTGGCTTTGGCACATGGTCATTTGTATAAGGAAAGCATGTGTTCTCTGGATTACCTCGACCCCCCGCTTCTCCACTCTAAGGGCTCATTTCTGTTGTAGTGTGACAGCGTCCCCAGGAAGGACTCTGGGTGTAGAGTCTCACCCACTTTTCACGAACTGTGTAATACTGGACAGGTCTTTTTTTTTTTTTTTTTTTTATGGCCATGATTGTCCGGCTCCCACATGAAACAAAACCCTTTTGTGTGGTTGCAAGGAAGAAAATGTCTTTAAGGGACGACAGTGGCTTGGGCAAGCTTCAGACTACAAGCTAACATTGCAGCCTTTGAGGATTAGCAGGCTTACCACTGTGGGGGAAGAGACAGGTGCCCACTCAGCCGTCAAGAGCCAGGACTGAGGAAGAAGGAACAGTTAGCAGGAGTGTGGTCTTGAGGGCTCCACTGCTTCCTCCTGGCCGGCTTAGGGGGAAGCAGCAGGGATGGGGGGGGGGGTGGATGTCTGACTTTCTGCTTCTCCTCTGTGGTCTGTTAGTGGCACCTACTGGTTTAAGGCCAACAGGAAACCTGAAGCCAGGGGGGCTGCATGATGGGGGAGGCCAGGTTCCCAGAGCTGTGATTATAGCAGTCAGGTAATGAGTGGATCTGGACGGACACATGAGCAGGCAGCACACTGACCTTCAGTCTCCTGACCTTTGAAGGAGACGGTAACAAAGCATGCCATCCTGAAACCTCACTGGAAGGCTAAGGCACTCATGCAGGGACAGCCTGGTAGGTGCAGTAACAGCTCCGTGAGTGCCATCTCAGGGTGGGGTGGCACCGTTCTGAGGAATGAAAGGACCAGAAAGAGCATGCTGCACCCATCTTTCTCCCTGTCAGCAGCCAGCCCTCCCTCTCCACTGAAGTGGGAGGCACGGGGCTGGTGCGTCCTTCATGGAGAGTCTACAGCGGGGAATAGTTAGGAGCTAAGATTCTGGAGCCAGATAGCATGGGTTTCAACCCTGCCGCTTACTGTCAAGTTACTTAATTTCTCATGCTTCAGCTTCCCATTCTTAGCTTCCAAGGTTGTGAGGATTAAACCGAGCTGTCTAGGCACAGAGCTTACAACAGTGTGAGGCACCGAGTAGCAATTAGCCGCTATCATGTGTTGTTGCTGTCTCATTATTACTGCCGCCACCTTCGGCATCACTGCCGTCACCATCATCCCCATCCCCACCATCTTCATCGTTCTCACCATCACCACCGCCGCCGCCACCGCTGCCACTGCCCAGCTCCAGGCGTGACTGACCTATAGTCAACAGCAAACCCTTCTATGGACAGGGTCCACCCCACCAGTGCTCTCTGGAGCTTCATTGATCACACCATTATCTTCTCATCCGCCCACAGATATGATATTTCAGGGAGTGATTGATGGGTGTGTGTGTGTGTACGTGAGGAAGGGTGGGCTCGTGCTTGACTCTGGGGACACAGTGCTTTGTTATGCAGAATAGCTCGCCTGTCATCCCACTACGGGTCCCTTTCTTGAAAAGTTCCAGGCTATTTTTGAGCCCTCATTGCTCACATGTTCCTTTCTACATCATGTCAATGCCAGCACAGGAAAGAAAAAAAAAACTGGAACCTTTTGGCAAAGTCTAAAGCAAAAGAGATTTCAGAGTGCATGGAGGATGCGTGTTGCTGGAATGACAGGGCATTAAGACGTGCAGAGAATGCCAAGTGTAGAGACTGTAGGCAGTGTGTGCTTGTATTTCCATCTCGCTGGATTCTTGGGAAGTTGGTGGAGGAGCCCGAGGTTAATATTAGCACTGAGAAGACACCAGTGGGTAATGGCCAACCCCTGATTTTATAACCCTGTATTCTGGAAGAGAAGACAAGGATGGGGGATAGAAGTGGACAGTTACCCAGGGCAAATCCTGGACCCAGAAGCAGGGGAGGAGATGTACCTGAAGATGGAGGGACATGCCATGCTGCCCAGGTGCTTTGAGGCCTCAGTTTCTATGCACAGTCAGACACCGAGCTGTGTGTGACATGGACATCTAAGAGCGAGGTGCCAGGCCCTCAGCTTCTGTGCGCTGTTAGTCCATTCCTGCTCCGTCCTGAAGGGCAGAGTGTGCCTGAGACATGAGTTCAAATCTGTCCTCTGCCTTCTCCTACTTCTTTGATTTTGGTTGAGTGGCTGGCTTCTTTATAAGCCACGTGTCCTTATTTGAAAAGAACCATGTCCACCCTCACAGGGATGCTGAGACACTTAAACATAGAGTATGATGGGGCCCAAGGACTCGGTGGTGGCTGATGACTGACTCTGCCGTGCTAAGATTTCACAGTAGTCTCGAGCCAAGTGAAAACAGTAGCACTTTTGTGTCACACACACAGAGAGGATGGGGAACACACAGGGGGCCATGCCCATGGCTACTCAGGGTTATCCTGGAGTTGGGCTGGAGTTCCAGTTCTTTTCCTAGCCTCTGACAGGGGCAGTCTGTGTAGTGATGTCTCAGTCAGCTTCCCACTGCCTGACAAACGCCCGAGGAAGTCAGTTTATGAGGAGAAAAGGCTGATTTGGTTCACATTTTAAGATTTCAGTCCATAGCCAGTTTGCTTGGGGCCTCTCGTAGTTCATCATGAAGGAGAGCCTGGTGGAGCTGAATGGCCTTCCGCATGCTGGGCAGTGAGAGAAGAAAAGAGGGCACAGTCCCAGAGCCTTCTTCAAGGATCCAGTGACCTAAAGACTTTTCAGAAGGCCCTTCCCCGCAGTTCTCAACATGTGGGTCACAACCCCTTTCACAGGGGTTGCATATCATATATCCTGCCCATCAGATATTTGCATGACAATTCATAGTAGTAGCAAAATTACAGTTACGAAGTAGCAATGAAAATCATTTTATGGTTGGGATCACCACAACATGAGGAACTGAATTAAAGGGTTGCAGCATTGGGAAGGCCAAGAACCACTGCTCTACTATCTCTTAGACATGTCTCTATAGGGACCAACCCTCCAGCATACAGGCCCTTGGTGGTGGTGGCGGGGTTGGCATATTCTATTCTAAACTGTAGCAAGTGACAGGGCTCAACCCGAACTGGGAATCTTTTGGGTAGGTTTTCTGGATCTCTAGTTCAGTTTTCTCAGATGTAAAATGGGAGATAAAACAGACCCCCTTTGTGTGGTTGTCATGAGTGGTCCATGAGATCATCTTGCAAACACTTAGCATATGTTTGGATATATGCCTTAGCTACAGTCGTTGACTAACATGTATGACGTGTACATGTGTAGGATGTGCATTGATAAACCCTTATCTGTTTTACCATCACTGTTATTATCAGCACTTGCAGCTGATACAGAGGACTGTAGTCCTCACCGCAACAGTCAAAATAAGATTGTATCGCCCAGAATTCATGTTGGGGTTTGGTTTCTAAGTACCACCGCCAGAACATTCTAGATCATCTTGGGTCTTTTTCCGCTTTCCTCTGAGGACAGACATTGTGCTAGTTACCATCTGTTTTGTGCCTCCTTTAGAAACCACCGTTCTTCATCCTTTGACGCTGGGGACTGTATCTCCAAGACTCTGCTGCTGCTGTTGGTCCTAGAAAGTCCAGAGAGGTGGTAGCAAGACAAGCAGAGGGCAGGAGGAAAGAGTTTGGAGTGTTCTCACTTGCACCTCCCTCTGTTGCTAGCCCCTCTTCTCAAAAACCAATGCATCTGTGCATGAATTTCCCAGAGTTCCTCTTGCCACTGGCCTCTTGCTGCATCATGTCACTCAATCAACTTTCAGCCCTTTGATCATAGCATTTCCCCATAGTTGCCAGTGTTTTTTAGTTGTATATCTAATGTGTTTTCTGATGAGATTACATTGAACATAATGGCTTATTAAAAGATAATGTCCTGGAGTCTGGGGTGGTGGGTTAGCTAGTAGTGGACTTAGTGTGTAAGCCTGAGGAGTTTGGATCCCCAGCATGCATGTAAAATCTGAGTATGTTGCTCCATGTCTATAACCCCAGAGCTGGGATGTGGGACAAGCAGGGGGTGGAGACAAGCAGATCCCAGAATTCTCTAGTCAGCCAGTCTAGCTGAAATGTTGACCTTTAGGTTCAGTGAGAGAGCCCATCTTAAAAAATAAGGTTGCTATGGGAACACACCTGTACTGGCTTTCACACATTCATCTCACTCACACACACACACACACACACAAACATACTCGAGTGTGCACGTGCACACACACATACACACAGCACACACGTGAATACAAAAATAACATGGAATCGCTCTTCTTAAAAAAAAAGTGCAACTTTGCAAGGCAGTGGTGTTTTCTTGTAAGGGTAAACATAGACTGAGTCATAAGCCTGTGACACAGAGTTCTACTGCTAAGGCTTACCCCAAAGGAGGGAAGTTACACACTCGCACACAGACTTGCAAATGAGTGTCCATAGCAGCTTCCCTCACAGTGCGGAATCTGGGAATATGCAGAAATTGAGGGGAAAAGCCCGGCGTAGCTGTTGAGTGATGACTGTATAAATGGACTTCAGAACAGCCATGCAACAGAAGAATATTTTTTGGCTATAAAAATTAGCTGGTCTTGCAGAGTAGTGTCTGTTCCTCAGAAATACTAGTCTGACTAAAAGATGGTAGACACAAAATGCGGACCGCCCGGCAGATCCATTAATTGACATAGCAGAAAGTAGACTCGCGGTTGCCAAGAGTTGGACGTGGGGACGTTAGAGGATCTGAGTGCTCTGGATCTGAGTGTGGGGTACGTACATGAACTTAGTGCACCTTTCAAAAAGATCATGAGTCTGTGGTTAATATGCAGCATCTTTCCACGAATGAATGTGTATGTCATGAGGATTAAACTACTCGGGATCTTTAGTATTACAAAAGCAATAAAGAAAGTCATAACCAGAGACAGCAAGCACCATCAACAGCTGATATATTTTTCTTTCACACGTTTTTCTTCGGGGCCCTGCTTAGGTGTCTGTTGTTGTTTTGTTTTTGCAAAATTGACACAGGTGGGCGTCATCTGGGAAAAGGGAACCTCGGCTAAGAAAATCTTTCCTCCTGTCAGCAAGTTTGTGGGGGCATCTCCCCGATTAATGATTGATGTGGGAGGGCCCTGACCACTGTGGGCGACGCCACCCCTGGGCAGCTGGTCCGGGGTTGTATGAGAAAGCAGGCTGAGCGAGTCAGTGAGAGGAGCCAGGCAGTAGTGATGCTCTAATTCGGCTTCACCCCTGCCTCCAGGTTCCTGTTCTGTTGGAGTTCCTGCCTTGGCTTCCCTCAATGGCAGTGTAAGCCAAATAAACCTGGTCCTCCCAAGTTGCTTTCAACGTGGTCACAGCAGTAGAAAACAAACCAGAACATCTTATCCCCACCCCCTACCAAAAAGCCTAATTTATTTATTCAGTTTTTTTGTTTTTAGAGACTGGGTCTCACTGTGAAGCCATGGCGGGTTTGAAACTCACCCTATAGTTTAGGCTGCCGGCAAACCTGTGAGGATCCTCCACTGAACCTCCAGTGTTTAACATCACACTTGGAAAAACCAGCTAATGTAAATAAAAAGGGAAGGAATAAGTATAAAAGAAAGCCAACAGACAGTCCCATGACAGAAATCTTTTTGCTCTGACTTTATTTTGCTTCGGAGCAAAACATATTAAGAAGAAATGGAAATACGTAGCCTAGCCAAGGGAAGCCCTGGCAGAGAGGAGGAGGAAGATGGCTCATGGGTACTGGCTTCAAATCTCAACCAACTCACAGCCAATCAAATAGTAATTGAGTTTCTCTTATGTGTCAGAGCATCAGTGGGGACAAAACCATACACTTTTCTGCTTTGATAGAGGCAATAGCCTGGAAGGGAAAGAGAGGATGATGATGATGATGAAGGCAGGGACAATGATGACAATGACAACAGTCACAACAATAGCTAATGTCCATGGTAAACGTGTGCCAGTTTGGTTGCTACATCTAATCCCCGTTACTGAGTGATCATTCTTCATTCCTACTTTATTCTTCATTCTTCATTCCCACTTTATTCTGAAGGCAATGAAGTATCCTAGCGATGGTGGGTCAAACGGAAGCATTGCAAACCAGTAAGCAGGTTGGAGCACTCCCCGAGGAGTTGATGTTTAGTCTGAGATTCAGAGGATAGTATAATGACCTTCACTTAAGAGAGAACCTTGAGGAATCTACTGAGGAAGGGGTAGGAGAGATGAAAGAGGAGCCGCAGAAGCAGGACCAGGCCTCCCAGGGAGGCTGCCTTGTGTGCGTGCCATCAGAATGTTGTCCTGGTAGAGGCGTCTGTAAGAGGGGAGGAGGCCCTAGTTGCGGGAGTTTGGATTAAGCTTGGAGACCATTATTTAAAGATGTCCTTGAAAGGACGCTAGGACATCAGCGTGAGGACGGAACAGGTGTTTTCTGGTTGGTTCAGGTTCTTTGATCACGTTTAGCAGTAAGCGGACCATAGCTGCCTAAGGGAGCAACCGAACAACTGGGGAGAGACCGTGCTGCAGAAACACGCAGAGCCAAACCTCAGAAAGCAGCTCTGGAGATGCAGGTGACAGGAATGGACACATGGCCTTTGCATGGTGACATTAGTGGGATAAATCAGCTCCAGCTGTTCCCACCCCTGTGTATCTTTCAGAGAAAGAGCTTGATTCACTAAATGTTGGAATGTTGGGTTGTGTGCAAGGGGAGAGCTGGGTACGGTGATTGACACCCTTCCAAGAACTGTGTATAATGGGAGAAAAGTGATTCCCCAATTGGAAATCATCCTTTTGGTTAACAGAGGAAGGAGTGCATGCTAGGTAGGCAAAACCAGTAGAAGGCGTCTGTGGTCTTTGTGGCAAGGTCATTGATTCAGTTTTTTTTTTTTTAACTTTGTAATATTTACTTGACAATATTGACTTAGCCACCTTCCTTGCACTCAGGGCTACTGTTTCACCTGCAGACCAATAAAACTTTCTCCATCTGCTTTCAGAAAGGGATTCTGTGGATTTATCTCCAGGCTCTGAACCTTCAAACGCTGGAGGCAAAACTTGATGGATGTTACTCATTTTCTTGTCAAGAAAGGGCCTGACCTTGGGGCCATGTGTCTTTTCTTTCACCAATGAGGGCAGGGTGTTGATGGCAACAGAAGGTGGGTGTGCCAACCCAACAGGGACTTATTGAAAAGAAGCCCTCAAAGCAGGCACCTCTGCATATACGGCACCTGTCAAACCACAAGTCTTCTGACACATACTCTCACCCAAGCAAATTCCTATGTGCGGTTGTCTTCAGCGAGAGATGCGATGTCCAGAAGAATAATGGAAAGGATGAGACACTGTATCTCAGCTTCTGTTGGCTCCCCATCACAGGCTGGATCAAATGCTGGTAACAACATTTCCTCAGCAGCAGTGCTGGTTCAGGGGAACACAAAAAGTACTGAGAAAACAGGAGCCTCTCCTGGTTGACCTCCAGTTTCTCAACTTTGGTTGATAGAGTCCTGTGCATACATACACACACATACACACACACACACACACACACACACACACGCACACCCAGTGGGTCACGGAGGAAAGAATGGAGGATGCTTGCTGCCCAGGCAGAAACGAGATGTCTATCGTACTTTGATTTGATTTCTTGTGGTCTGGGAGCGCTATGGCTGATGGCGAAAGCATGCCGATGATCCTCTCAGGCTGTGGCATCTCATGCTGACACCCTGTCCCCTGTTTCAAGGCTTGAACAAGAAAGAGAAGACACAGGTCAGGAACAGCCTCCAAGTGTTACCCTACTCCTCTAGAGTCCGTAAAAGCAGAGAACAGAGTTGGGAACAACTGTTTTTTTCCTGGATTCTTTTATTCTGGGCCCATTCTTCACCTCCCATTGGCCCAACCATTCCATTTTATAGACTTGGTAGCAATGTAAAGAAAAAAAAAAAACAGTCCTTTCTTATAGTTATTGACAACGTTAGGGTGGCTGCCCCTGCTTCTGGTTTCCCTCCTCAGTGCTTGGTTTTGATGCACAGTTTGCTCTCTCTTCTTCCTTTCTTACCAAGGAAGTAATCCTTGACATTTTAGGAAATCCTTATGCGACTGGGTAACAAAAAAGTACGATGGTGTAGGGTGCAGCTGTGGGAACAGAATGAGGCTACTGTCTGCACAGTGAAGAGGAACGGGCCCTTGGATGTGCTCCCTCGGGAAGAAGCAGGTGGTGCAGGCATGTGCCGAGGGATGATGCTCAACTCTCCAAGTGCTTCTGAGTTGCTTAGGGAGCTTCCCCAGTGTGCCTGCCTTCACCTCCTTCCCAATTCCACTCAATCAGTATCTTTAGGACTGAGCATTTTTTATAAACGACTCCCCAGGTGATGCAAGTGTGAAGCCATGCTGAAAACGAGGCAATGACTTTCTACAGGTAAAACATCAGGTATAGAGATAAAAAAAAAACAAAAAGGAAATAGAAATGTAGAAATATATCTTAGACCACACGCACTTGACCTGCGTATAGTGCAGGACTGATTTCACAAATGTCCTTGAATTCCCCAAATACGCGAAATGGCTTAGTGTTGACTTGTAACTTAGCCTCATCCTCCCAAATTTGTTAGCGATCTCTGGATTGCTTTTGATACCTAATGCAATGGAAATCCTCCACAGATAGTCGTTGTGGTGCGTTACCAGAGAATAACGGCAGGAAACAAGTTTGTACAAGTTCAGGACAAGTGCAGGTTTTTCCTTCCAAATATTTTTGATAGTTGGCCGATGACATCGTCAGATATAAAAGCCTTGCATATGGAGAGCTGGCTGTACACATATAGACCTGCATATGGACTCACATATGCAGAGGATGTTTCTACCAGCTCTAGGGTTTATCTAAGGATTGCATAAGGAGCTGGAAAGAACAGTTTCCTCCGGAAACGGCACAAAACAAGTGGATTCCGAATTGGCAGTGTTTGAATTTTTAAACCGCAAGTGCAGTGCACTCTTTTCAAAGAAATACTGCTAAGTGCATATGGAGAACTTGCCAGACAGGGCTCTGAGAGCCCTCTGAACTTAGATGGCTTGTCATTGTGAGGGCAGCTTCCTGCCCCCACAGATGCACACGCAGCAGCCAATCGCCCACAGCCTCAGCTGCATCCTCTTGACTCAGCTAGGATGCTTGACTTCTGAGTGTGAAGGTAACCAAATGACTCATCCGCCATCATCCGTCCATTCATACTTTTAAACTTAAGCGCTGATATGATCCAGATACTCCTCTCACCGCCACGTGTGACATACATGGTCTTTCCGTCCTATGCTTGAACTATGTCAGCTCCAGCAACATATATGCCTTGAGGCAGACTAAGCAGCTAAGACAGAGTTCCTAAGCTGGCAGGATGCAAATACATTAGAATGGCTTCCCTAAAGCTCAGCAAAATCCTCTCTGGCGTCTGCATTCACGAACCCAGAGTCACCCTTGACGGCAGCCAAGAGTCCTTTGAAAAGACCGGTATCCTTCAGTTCAGCCTATGCTGGCAGTGTCCCAAGCTGACTTTATTTAGCCAGGTCTGGCCTTTGCAAACATCTGAGCTTGCAAACTCCCGCACCAAGTTAGTAAGATGAGCAAAGCATCACCTGCCTCCCCCCCCCCCTTCCCCGGGGAGAGCAAGTGAATTGTCTTTGGGAAATACATTGTTTCTGTTCCAGTCTGGCCTGCAGCCTGCTGCCTAAAGGACAGCTCTTCTGCCTTCTATTTCATCCGGGGATCGCATGTGGTAGGCTCTCAGTATTGATATGTTGATAGAACAAATACACACAATAGGGAATATATACAATTTGTAATAAGATGTGGCAGTCATTGGCCTGGCAGGATGTGAGGCATCAGAGCAAGGGGAAGAAGGAGTTAAGCTGAATGGTACTTAGTAGCTACGCTATGGATAGGAACCTGGCTAAGTACTTGTACTTTATTCTTGGCTGGTTCCGTCCACTAAGACTTGTACAGTAACAGCTGTGCCTTGCATCTGTATTAGCCCAATGCAAGAGCTTCTAGCCATGTGAGCTGTTAAGCACTAGAAATGTAGCTAGCAAGAGTGACAAAAGGTTTTCAATTTTTGTTTAATCCCTTTAGGTTTGTGTAGCCTGCCTGTGGTTAGTTGCTGCCATGTTGGATGACACAGATTTAGACAGCAGGCAGCCTTTGGATGATCCGAGCAGGAAAGTGATAACCAAGGCTGGGTCATCAGAGGGCAAGTTTTTTTCCAAGGGCGTAGGCTGCGTGGAGTGGGAGGAAGTGTGTGGGAACGTTACTGACAGTACTTGACTTTTACTAGGTAGTGACTGTGTCCACACACTGAGTCATGAGATGGACTCAGAGAAGCCTCAGAACAGCCCTGTTTTGAAATGTGTAATTATCGTCCATATTTTACACACCAGGCTATTAAGAAAGAGCAAGGTCAATAAGCACTTCCAAGGTCACGAAGCTGAGAAGTCGTGGTACCTGGTCCAGGCAGCTTGGCTACAGAGCTTCTACTCTGAACCCCCAGCCCCAGTCTGGAAGAAAGTAAACGAGTCTTCCTTAAGAGCATATCCTACGCTGTCCCCTGCTGCAGCACAGTCACACATGACATCTCATTTAGATTTCTTGACAATTACGTGACATTGCAGTCCTGTCTGTTCTGCGGTCGTGGAAACCGGCTCACGGAGATGAGCTATCAAGGCAGGCTGATGAACCTCTGGGGAGCCCAGCCAAGGCTTTATTACAAAAGCTCCATCCCCGAGTTACTGAGGGCAGCTAAGGTGGAGCCAGCGGGGAATGTGCAGGAGGGGCTGGGGTAAAAGATGTTAGGAAGGAAGGATCAGTGGGATTCAGCCAGCGACTGAATGGCGGGGGTGAGGAAGGCGGGGGAGGGTTGCTTCTGGAACAGAGAGCTGAATGACAAACAGGAGCGCGCCTGCACCATGCCATGGGCTCCGGAGAGGGAAGAATGAGTTTCTTATACAAATGCCACCAACCACTAGCTGAGTGACCTTGGGCAAAGGACCCTGTGAGTCTAAGCCTCCCCAGGGATAGAATGAAGCTCCTCCTACTCTTTCTTCTCAGGGCTGCCATGGGCTCAAGTTCAGATTATGTCATAGATATGAAAATCCTTTGTAGACTCAGGTTTGTGACAGCCATATGAAAAATCAGTCTCTCTCTCTCTCATCCTCTCTTTCTCTTCCCTTCTCTCAGTCAGACATGCATCTTGCTATGTAGCCCAAGCTGACCTCAAACCAGAAATCCTCCTGTTCCCTGCACTGGGAGTCTAGGTATATACCCTCACCAGCTCTCGAGTCCTTCTTAATGCCAGCGAGGCCAGGTACTAGGTGAATACGGACCAGACTGTTCCACTTCAGCCCTGGAGACAGAGGAACACTACTTACTTCATTCTAGGCTCTAGGTTCATCTGTAATCTTGGAAGAAAGGGCAATCCTTCCCAAACAAAATCAAGATCCCTGAGTGGAGCAAAACCTGTGTGCCGACAGTTGCTGACAGCTGCCGACAGATGCCCCTTTTCGCTAAGCTCTTGTTCTCGCGTGAGCTTCTTAATGGTATTATAAGAGCGGGCATTATTATTATTTCCATTCTGGAAAAGGGAATTGAGGCTCAGAGAAGTACAAAAAGCATCTTTATAGCCTTCAGCTTATGGGTGGCCAATTGGAAGTTCAAGCTGAGATCCACCTGGTTTCTGAGATATGGGGTATATCCCCTGCCAATGGTAGCCTTCCTACTTGAGGGCTGGCAAGCTTGGGATATCCTGAGAGAGGTGAGAGCCTAGGAATGCATCAGGGTCTCTTCTTCTCTAACCACAGCTAACTGCAGCTAGTGTTAAAATTTCTTTCTTTCTTTCTTTCTTTCTTTCTTTCTCTTTTTTTGTTTGTTTTTTCAACAAACAGAGACAGGGTTTTTCTGTGGTTTTGGAGCCTGTCCTGGAACTAGCTCTTGTAGACCAGGCTGGTCTCGAACTCACAGAGATCCGCCTGCCTCTGCCTCCCAAGTGCTGGGATTAAAGGCGTGCGCCACCACCGCCGGCTTTAGTGTTAGAATTTCTACCTCATGTTAATAGCAAGTTTGGAACAAGGATGGACATCCAAGGATGCCAACTTCATACCACTAACCCAGTGAGAATTAGGTAGAAGAGGAAGGTCAAAGTCAAAACAAAAAATATAATTGGAACCCCCAGTACCCACCTATTCAAAGTATAACGGATGCCTTGTGTTACTTCGAACTGAGCGTTGGGAGTGGAGTAGAATTACAGTCTCGACACTTTCTGGGACAGTTACCCCGCAGAGGTCCCTTGGAAGTGTCTCTGCTTTAGCCGCCTGGTGCTTATAGCATCAATCATATGTCTCTAGTATATTAGTTTCCTAAGGCCACTGCAACAAATTCAAAGAAATACAGGTCCCTAAGATGGCACGAAGTTAGTGTCTTACAGCTCTGGAGACCAAACATGGATTTGTTAGGGACGAAAGTCAAGGAGTCAGCTGGCGACTTTCCTCCTGAGAGACGGGAGGGGACGTTCTGTTCCTTGCCTTTTCCAACTGCTATGGACCCACATTCCCCGGGTCACGTCCCTTCTAGCAAGAACACCACACCAACCTCTGCTTCCGCCGCCACAGCTCATCCTCTGCCTGGCCCTTCTGCCTCCCTCTTAGAAGGACTCTTGTGGTTCCGCTGAGCCCCCTCCAATAAGTCAGTGTCATTCCCCTTTGCAGGGTCCTTAGCTTCATCGTATCTGCAGAGGCCATTTTTCCTGGTAAGGTGACAGTCACAGTTCTGAGGACCTTTTATGTACAAGTGAGTGGGGAGAGGGATGAAGCCTGGCATCCTTTCTCACTCCTCACTGGATCTAAGTTGCAAGTCTGTCCTCTTGACTCAGGGCCACATGTGTATTTCCTACCTTCCCCCCAGGCACCCTTATCACTCAGCTAACCCAGAGGCGTTTGTGTTTGGGAGCTCACCAGTAATCTATGCAGGTCTCTAGACTGGGTTCAGAGGGTGCCAGGCTGCAGGTTTTCCCATCCCTGACAGCAAGGCGTAATTAAACACATGGTTACACTGTGAAGCATGCTGGGATTCTTGGCTTCCTCCAGCTACCTGTGTGGAAGTGGGACCTGGCACACTCAGCAGCTCTGTAAATGCCTCCTCTTGAAGAAAAGCTAGTCGGCCCCTGAATTTGCCAAACAGAAATGAGGGGGTGTTTATTTGTATCACCAAGGGATTTAGTTTGTTTCTTAAAATAGGCAGCCTTAGTCCTCTTTAAAAGCATGTTTTAGTTAATGGGGAATTTGATTTGCACAACTTTGCAGAAACAGAACCACTAAGCGGTGTTACCTGCACCACTGCTCTTCAGCTTCCAAAATCTGTCCCCAGCTGCTGGGGTGAGTGACTAGCGGCCATTTAGGTCTTTTGGCCTATTGGTTCCTCCTCATAGGGCTGGATTATTTATTTCTGTACTAATTGAAAGGCAGCCCAAAGAGAAGAAATCCTAGGAGGCACCTCTACCATGATGTATTTATACTCTCCCTTCTCTTCCTGTGGCTCATTCTTTTGTTCCTTCATGCACCAGACATTTATTTATTGACTATCAGTTATGTGTTAATACTAGGAATTGCAGCAGGCACTGGAAAAGTTCAGGATGATGCGCTGTTGATTCCTGGAGCCCTGACAGAACAGATAAGGGTGGAGAAGGTCCTGACTCATGCTTTGGAAGTTTTGAAGGCTCTGGAACAGTGACTCTCAACCTGTCGTGACCCCCTTTGGGGTCAAACTACTCTTTCTCAGGGGTCATCTAGGACTATCAGAAAACACAGAGATTTACATTACATTTCATAACAGTAGCAAAGTTACAGTTATGAAGTAGCAACAAAAATAATGTTATGTTTGGGAGTCAGCACAACGTGAGGAGCTGTACTAAAAGGTTGCAGCATTAGGAAGGCTGAGAACCGCTGCTCTAGAACAAAATGACTACTTGAAAATGGGGAAAGAAACTTTCCTAATTCATTCTGGGTCAAGGAAGAAATTCAGATCATAATGATAGACCACTTAGCAACTTAATAATAACACTAAGTATAAAGCATAAATACAGCCAAAACTGTACTTAAAAGAAGAGTTTGAGCCTGAAAAATCTTTCAATTTTTAATGAAGAAAAATGGGAGTAAATTACATGTATTGTCTATTCAAGCAGCTTTGGGAGCCGTACATGATAGGAACTGGTGTTTGGTGGTTATTTGAGGAGGTATCGATGGCCCAGTTCTGAGGGTGGCCAATGATATGGGAACTGCTTACCTCACTGTCATATTTCAGAGGGGAAACAGAAGCACTAGGAGACCAGATAATATACACAAACACTCTAGTGTCATACTGTCGATGCATACCTCGAACCCGGTCACGGGGGTCCAGAATTCCTGCAGACGCACACCCTGAACCCAGCCACGGGGGTCCAGTCACCAGGGAAAGCAGAGGCAGCATTCGTGGATGATCAGACCCATGCCCTTCTTTCTGACATAGAAAATGCTCAGCCAAAGGCCTGTAACCTCAGCCACTAGGGAAATCAAGGCAGGAAGGCCCTGACCAGGCAACTTAGTGAAAACCTGTCTCAAAATTAAAAAGGGGTTAGGGAGACGGTTGAGTTGGTAAACGGTTGCTGCATCAGCCCGAGGACTTGAGTTCAGATCCCTGCACCCATGTGAAAGCCAGGCATAGCGACCCACATGTGTAACCCCAGCACCCGGGCTGTAGTGACAGGTGGGTCCCTGGAGCATGGTGGCCTCTAGCCTAGCAGAATCAGTGAGCTAGCAGGTTCAGGGAGAAAGTCTGTCTTAAAAATTACTAAATAACTAAGTAACTAAGAACTAACTAACTAAGGTGGAGAGCTACGGAGGAAGATATTCAACACACGGGCAATTTCTAATGAAAACACAAACCAAAAGTCATTCTGAAGAGTCTGAAAAGCAACTTTAGTGATTGTGAGGAATGCTGGGAGGGAGGAAGGGTGAGAAGGAGGGAGGGATGGATGGATGGAGGGAAGGAGGGAAGGAGGGAGAGGTGGTACTGGCTGGAAAGGATAGCTATCAGTGCCTTATTTCCTGGTGTTCTGAAAGTTCTAGATGCAGAAATATGATAAGGAGGGGGAAGGGGCATATATGTGAGAAAGCAGAAAAGTAATATGATTTTCTAGCTAGGATTCTGAAGGCAACTAAACACCCAAATCGATGATTATGAATTTTAGAAAGGCTGCAGAATCTGCACACTGGGATTACATTACTCTCCTACATGGAAACAGCAAACAGTTGGAAAACACAACAAAAAATGCACATGGAAGCAGGGATCCCTCAGATGGTCCACTGTAATAACTGCATAGGGACGCAGATGGAGAAAATTAAAGGCTCCCTGGGAGATGAGAAATAAGATTAAAAAAAAAAAAACAAGGAAACAATCAATTCCCGGAGGAGTGACTTGCTCTTGTAAAAGTGTCAATTATCTTGAATTTTAATTTTGAAAATGTAAGGTCAGCCCAATGGAAGTCCCAATTATTTTGTTTTATTTTCTTTTTGGAGGACAGGGATTTAACTTGTTGTGGTTCCAATACAGTTCCCATTGGTATTTTAAAAACCTTGAGAAGCTGCTTCTGAAGTTCACTGGGAAGAAGAAACCCACAGCAACAGCTAAGACAACACTGAGAATGAGGATAATGAGGGAGGAGGCGCGGGGCTGGGGCACAACATGTTGGAACGCTGCTGTAATTACCCCTTCCCCCCCTTCACCATACCTCACGACAGATCGGGACAAAGCTGAAGGCCTGAAAGAAGCTCAGCATATATAATTATTGAACACTTATTAAACCTGGCACTGAGAATCCATATAGAAAGGCAGAATTATTTAATCAAGGCTGCAGGACAACTGGGTACCTATGGTGGGGTCAGAGTCCCATTGCTCACTAGACTGCAAAAAAAAAAATTACAGATGGATTAAAGAGATAAAGTAGAAATGGTATCAAATGCAGGTTTGAAAACATCCTTACGTGTGTGATTTGGGGAATGGAGAGAGTCCCCAATTGATTGTTTGTCCAAGCAAACTCAGAATGCTTTCTTCACACTAGTTTTCCTTACACTGCTTTGAAAGATGTACATGGTATTTTTTATCTTATTTCCTCCTTAATTGTTCATTTTTGTAATTGTTGGTATTTGCAGTGTTTATGCATGCTTTGCCATTGAGTGGCACCCCCAATCTTAATTCTTAAGCAAACGTATTGCTATGGTGTGTGTGTGTGTGTGTGTGTGTGTGTGTGCCACAGCATTTGTGTGAAGGTCACAGGAGTCTGTTCTCTCCTACTGTGGGTTGCTGGGAGAAAGCTGAAGCAGTCAGGCCTCTCCAGCAGATGCTTGTATCCGCTGAGCCATCTTGCCAGCATCCCCCTTGTCATTGTTAACACACTTAAATTAGCCTTCTCTGCAGTTCATCCCCATCTTGCACACTCTCCTGGGGAACATAGGCTGTGGCACCCTCCGTGCTACGGCCCCTGCCATCCTGGGGGTTTTGTAACTTTGCCCCTCTGTTGGTTTCTGTCTCTGTCTTCAAGTTTTTATTTTATGGAAGAATCTAGCATGTATAAAAGAAGACAGATTGCCATTAAGTCCTCGTGGGTATACCAGGCAGGCTTAATGATGAGTCATGATGAGCAAGTTTCTTTCTTTCTCTCTCTTTTTTTCAATCTATCACCCTCCTGAGCACACCAAATTACTTTGAGTTGAATTACTTTATCCATAAAGCTTTTAAGATGTAGCCCTCAAAGATAAGGATGCTGTTAAAATAACCACCACGCCACTACCGTACCGAAGGTATTTATTCTCTAATATCAATAGGAATAATTGCCTAGTGTCATAAAAACCAAGTGAATAGATCCGTTTTTCTAATTGTCTTGGTGGATTTGTAATATTGCTGGTTTATTCAAATTAGGATTCAAATGACATATGCAGAATGCCTTTAGTCAAGATGTTTCTTTTATTTCTTTGGATATAAGTTTCTCCTCTTATTTTTCTCCTTGTGTTTTTTTTCTTCCCTTGTTTCTTACTTGCTGGAGACTCCATATTAGTTTTTCGTGCAGCTGCCCGTATTCTGGAGACTTGGAAGAGGGAGTAGTAACACCATCTAACACGTTCCTGGCATTTGTATTTTCTGTGAATTTGTAGTAGAACCCTTAAGACTATCCCTGGACAAATGTTCACGGACAAGTGTCCATCCGTGCACTGTTAGTAGCTACGGATGATGGGCCTACACCATCACATCTCTATGAGTAGCTGGAAATTTCTTGCTTGTTTTGAATATGTGCTTTGCAAAGGCTCTGAGCTAGCCCCTAATGCAGTCCACCCTCCAGGAGCCCAGGAGTCTAGAGGATGTAGAAGATTTGAGCAACGAGACTGGAAAATGTCCATTTTATAATGTAGATACTCGCTGTCCCTTCCTCTAACCACTGTAGCCCTGAGATAGTGAAGCTGTATCATAGCTGCATCGAGCTCATGTAATTTCAAATGTATGTTTATGTGGTTTTGGTTACAAATTACAAGCAGCATGGTGGCCTCATTGCCCTCCCTCTTCCACGTGACAGTCCCTCCTTCTCCCCCTCCCCTTTCCTTCACCTTCTGGTTCCTTCTCCTCCTCCTCATCCTTTCTCTTATTTTCTCCCTCCCTTCTTTCTCCTGTCCTCCCTTTCATCTTCCTCCTTCCTCCCCTACTGCCCCCTCCTCCTCTTTATCCCAGAGTTTCCAACATGCTAGGCAGGCTCTCTACTCCGAGCTCCACCCCAGCCTATAGCCTGTTTCTTCTCCTCCTACACTGACTCGACACTGATCTGAGGAGAGGAGCACGCCTCTGCCATTCTTGCTCACTCTTCCTCCACCCCCTTCCTGTTCTAATCATCACTCCAGGTAGGAGTCTAATGCTCAAAGACACATGTATCACGGACCTAAATATCAGCCATAACTACTTCATCTGGTACTTGATCTAAAACACAATATCCTATTTCCAAACCAATAAAACACTCTAAGTGATCGTTAAGGGGCTGTAGCTTGAGGTGTCTGTTATTCTTTTTGTTTGTTTGTTTTTGTTTTTTTGAGACCGGGTTTCTCTGTGGCTTTGGAGCCTGTCCTGGAACTAGCTCTTGTAGACCAGGCTGGCCTCGAACTCACAGAGATCCGCTTGCCTCTGCCTCCTGAGTGCTGGGATTAAAGGCGTGCGTCACCCCCCGCCCCCCGGCTTATTCTTAGAACTCTAGTTAAATTAATTTTTTCATGTGTATACAAGTGTGTGTGGTGTGTATGTGTGTGTGTACGCATGCTCACATGTGTATGAGGGCAGATGGGGGCAGTAGTGGTGAGTGCGTGTGTGCGTGCGTGCATGTGTGTGTATGTGTGCATGTGTGCGCACACCATGCACATGCAAAGGCCTAAAGTTAACATATGATGTGTTCCTCAGTTGCTCTCTACTTTCTTTATGGGGGTCTCTCTCAGTTTGGAGCTAGTCAGTTCCAGCTAGACGAGCTAGATAGCTGACAATGGGGATCCCCATCTCTGTTCCTGAGGGCTGCTAGGATTATAGGGAGGCACCTTGCATACCCAGTGGGGGTCTGGGGATCAGACACCAGTCTTCACAATTACGCATGCGCCAAGTACTTTACCCACTGAGCTGTTCCCCAAGTCCCTCTATTAACTTAGACATCTAATGCCTGTGCAGGATGTCACGCCAATGTAACCCAATGGAGGACATGAGGTAGAGCTGGTGTTATTTTGCATGATGTTGTCACGTGGCACAATGTTGAAATTAGGAGCGGCGGGGCTGCGTCCCCGGCACCCGGCCGCCCGCATGGCTAGTTTATACCCAGAAATAATTACACGGAAACTGTATTCTTTTAAACACTGCCTGGCCCGGCTAGGTCCAGTTTCTTATTGGCTAGCTCTTACATATTGTTCTAACCCATTTCTAATATTTTGTGTAGCCCATGAGCTGGCTTACCAGAGAGGATCTTAACCTGCGTCTGTCTGGAGTGGGAGCATCATGGCGACTCCTCTCACTAAGCTTCTTTTTCTCAGAATTCTCTTCTGTCTACTCCGCCTACCTAATTTTCTGTCCTATGAGGGCCGAGGCAGTTTCTTTATTATTACAAGACCCACCTCCATCAGCACAACCTAATGGCTTCTTCCTCCCTTTCCCCCGTCCCCCCTCCCTTCCCTCTCTCTCTTGCAGTCTGCTGCTTTGTCGTGCACAAGCGTTGCCATGAGTTCGTCACGTTCTCCTGCCCTGGTGCGGACAAGGGCCCAGCCTCTGATGTGAGTACCCAGTTGACGCCAACCCTTCCTGGTTGACAGCCGCTTCAATAGGTTTGCTTTCCGTGGTTAAATGTGGAGAGGGAGTGTTGCTGGGCAGGAAAACGGGTAGGTTCCCACCAGGATGTTGGTTAGTGATTGCCTTGACCTTGGGGCCTGGAGCCCTGTGTGCATGGCATTAGTGCTCCCAGAAGAAGGCAACTTTTCAAGACGTTTTCTAGTTCCGGTGTTGGGCCGGCTCAATGTCAGTGTCCACGAATTAGAAGACTGGGGGTTGATCTTGCTGTTATTCACCCCAAAGTATTTGCTGGGTGCAGCAGAGCACACGGTAACCCCGCACCCAGAAAGCCGAGGGTTGTGAGCTGTAGGCCAGCCTGGGCTACACTGCGGTATCCTGTTTCAAACAAACAAACAAACAAGCAAAACAAACAAATAAACAAAGTATGACTATGACTAGCTGGACAGGAGATCCTTGTAGGTAAAGCAGATGAATATTTTTAATTTAATCACTATATGCTTTAGTATGTGCTCAGAAAACATATTTAGTAACAATTTCATACTTCTGGTATGGGTCTAAAAATTCCTACCTAAGAAAAGTTATTTAGGTTAAGTAAAGATAAAGTCAGCTTAAAGACAACATTAAGTCACCGACAAGATGAGTCTTATGAGGATAGGGCTGTGATTTGGTGTGAGTTTGTCTGAAGTTTGGGGGCATTTATTGGTTTTCTACACAACAGTCTTGCTCAGCCCTAGCTTCCTTCCTTCCTTCTGCCAGAGGCTACTGCTGGAGCTAGACGGTGAAAATGCCTGATACTTGCTTTCTAAGGCTGTCTGCTCACTGATAAATGAACTTACACAACCTGAGGGGCATAGGAAAGAGCTTCTAAAAAATCCTTTCTTGTAAGAGAAATGCATACATCCCCATCCCTTCTTTTGCCCTCTTTGGACTTTGTGTGTGTGTGTGTGTGTGTGTGTGTGTGTGTGTGTGTGTGTGTGTGATGCTTAGAGTTGTGGCAGGCTTTGGGGGTTAATGAAAGAGACATCTTGAGCATGGTGCCTCAGAAGGGCTGAAGAAACCTGTTTCATTGATGATGCTAAGAGATGGGATCCTTCTGTATCTCCTCACCCTGGATCGGTGAGGTAAGAAGTTTGCTGTTTGCTATATGCCGCTCACACGCCCCAATTCACAAGGCTTTCCACTGTGCAGTTTCCCGCTGACCAGGAGTCAGCTAGCTCTACCGCTTTGTTTCTGTTTGTTTATCTTGGATTTTCCTAATTTGTCTTTGCTCCCACACCAGTCTCATTTCTCACCTAGAATTGATGGCTGATTGAGCTGGTTATGGTGGTGTACATCTTTCTTTCCAGGATTCAGGAGACAGAGGCAGGAGGATCTCTGCAAATTCCAGGCCAGCCTGACTTATATAATGAGTTCCAGAACAACCAGGGCTATATAGAGAGATCCTATCTTTAAAAACAAAAACAAAAAACATCAGGTGGTGGTGTATGCCTTTAATCCCAGCACTCAGGAGGCAGAGGCAGGCAGATTTACGTTTGAGGCCAGCCTGGTGTGCAGAGCAAATTGCAGGACAGTCATGGTTACGTAAAGAAACCTTGTCTCAAAACAAAACACCCCAAACCAAAGCCAAAGCAAATAAAAAACAAACAAAACAACCTAAATTTTGAGCTAGGCCTTACTGGCACATGCCTCTAATCCCAGTACTTGGCAGAGGAAAGTGGATCTCTGGGTTTGAGACCAGCCTGATCTACAGAGGAAATTCTAGGACAGTTAGGGCTACACAGAGAAACCCTGTCTTGAAAAACGAAACAAAATAAAAAAAAATAATTAGCGGCTGAACTCAGCTTTCCCCAAATAAGGAGGGGCTGCCTTCTGCCCCTCTACTCTTCTGCCGGTGGTCAGCCAGTTAGCATCTTGCTGCAGTTCAGGAGGTGGGTGTAGTGGGGGGTTCAGGTGATGGCTGTTGCCATAGCAACAAGAACAGTCCAGTCTAGAGTTTCTGTTGGTGATCCATTGCTTGGGAAATGTGATCCTTGAGGCTGAAAACTCCAAGGAATGGGAGCCATCCAAAGTTCTTTCGGATCTGAGACAGAACGTTAGTTTATATAAAATTATATGAAAGGGAGAATTTTTAGCTTCTGTTATAGAAAAGCCCACGAGATGATCTGACATGATAAGTCAAGCTGTTTCAGTGGAAGTCCTGGGAGGAGTTGTCTTCTTCTTCTTCTTCATTTCTTGGATCAGCACTCCTGTGTTTGATTCATTTTTTAGGAAGTTTTCCTCCTATGAGAACACAATGGTTTCTGTACCTTTCCTCTTGTATCAGCACTGCAACTCCAGCGACTAGATCACCGTGGCCGGAAACAGGGGCTATGCGGACCCGCAAGCTCTGATCATGTGCTGTGATGGTCTGAACGTTTGGTCTCTCCTCAGATTCATGTTGAAATTCTCAGCCCCAGGTCATGGTATTAGAGGCAAGACTTTTAGGAAGTGATCAGGTCAAGAATGGAGAGTCTTCATGAATGAATGGCTTCCATGTCTTTAGAAAAAGGACCTGAGAGGTGTCTCATCCCCTCCACCATATGAGGTACACCAAGTGTCTTAGGGTTTCTATTGGTGTGAAGAGACACTGTGTCCACAGCAACTCTTATCATCATAGTGGGACATGGTGGTGTGCAGGCAGACCGGTACCGGAGAAGGAGCTGAGTGTCCTACATCTTGACTTGTAGGCAAGAGAAAGTAAACTGAACACTGGGCAGTATCTTGAGCTTATATGAGACCTCGAAGCCCATCTCCACAGTGACACAGCTCCAACAAGACCACACTTTCTAACAGTGCTGCTGCCTTTGGGGGCCATTTTCTTTAAAACCACCACACCAAGACAATAACAATGTAAACAGAAAAGGGCTCTCACCACACACTGGGTCTGCCACTCCCTTGAGCTTGGACCTCTTGGCTTTTAAAACCATAGGAAATGGTTTTGTAGTTTAAAAGTCACCTATTTTGGTTTGGTTTGGTGACCCAAACAGACGCACACAGGAAGTTTTGTGCCAAAGATGGCTCTAGACAAATAGTAATTCAGGGATGAGTTTGCCAAAGTGCCTCTGGGATTTCTGGAGTCGAGGGAAGGTTCTCCAGATGTCTGTAAGGATTCTCGAACTCAGCTTCAGTGTATGCTGTTTCCCTGATGGCCAGGATCCTGGCACCAAGTGGCAATTAGAGTGATGTCATCCCCAGTTGCTCCTACTGACCCATCTGCAAACACGTGGGCTCCGTTCTCCAAGACACTGTCCTCTGATAGCCTCGAAACACTGGCTCTTCTGGGAGAATTTCTTCCACCAGAGAAACACTAATGGCTCTATTTTGGGCTTCTTATGCCTCTGACAGGAGGAATGGAACTTGCTAGGGGTTTTTCCTGATGAGGGGAAAGGAAAAGTGTGTCTGGAACCTAAGACTTCTCTTAGGGAACCGCCATGACTTGTGGTTAAGGTCTACAGAAAACCCTAGTAACCCAACCCAGACCCTTTAGGAATGGAGGTTTAGCTCACTGTATCAGGCAAAGAACCACCATCAGCTCAGGTACTTGCTTGACAGCAGAGGGAGCATAGAATGAGTAGGAGAGAGTTAGAAGCAAGCACCACCTATACCCCTGCAGCCAGCTATAGAAATGAAGACTAATTATCATGTGTATTTTGTTATGAATACAGTTTGTGTATGTATGTACCTGTATTAAACAAGTATCTGCTTTCTTTCTGCTCTTAGCCTTTTGTCACGTAAGATTAGATGTGCCGACTTCAGGTCAGCACTTAAGTTGCGAATTCTACATCTTAGTATTTAAAGACAAGGTATCAAGAGAAAAGGAATCAGTGCTCAGCAACCTTACCTCATTCCCAAGGGAAGAGGTTAGTGTATTTGTGGTTAATTCAGATCTAGTGGTATCATCAAGTGGACTATGACTTCGTTGTTCTTTATTCAGAAATTAAATATAATTCAAAGATGCAGATACCAAGTTCAGAAAGGATGAACTTACAATGGTTGATTTCTCAAGTATCAGCTTGCCTGGGTTAAGAGATGCCCCAAGAGCTGGTCAAACAATATCTATGTGGGTCTTTGAGGGGTTTTCCAGAAGACCTTAGTGCTCAAGTCAGTAGATGGAGTAAGGCACATTGCCCTCATCTGTATGGTGGGTAGCATTCAGGTTGTTGAAGACCCAGGTAGAAGAAAAAGGCAGACAAAAGGCAAACTAGCTCTCTGTTTGAACTAGGGCATCTATATTTCTTCTGGCCCCTAGTATCAATGTTCTCAGGTCTGAGGTATTCAAGTTTGGACCAGCATGTATACCATGGCTTTTCTGTTTCTCTAGCCTTTGGACTTAGCTTTGGTGGAAATGAACTACTGGGCCTCCTAATTCTGCAGTTTGCAGATGGCAGATCATGAGATTTCCCAGCCTTCATCATCATGTGGGCTGATTCACATAACCAGTCTTTATATCTGTAGCTACATCTTTCCTCTTGGCTCTGTTTCTTTAACACATGTACCTACTCCCAGAGATGAGAGCTTGTATTCTCATTCCCTGGTTAAAGAGTGGGGATGGATGGCCTCTTAGAGGAACCCTAGAGAATCATATTGTGTGCTGGTTAGAACTATAGACTATAGATACATAAGCCTGTATAACCTTGGGGTGGTTATTTTAGATCTCTTCAATTGTTCTACTGAAAAATGAGTAAAACGATAGCCCCTACCTTACAGCATTGTTATGAATGTCAAATGCATCATTATCCATGAAAACTCCTAAAACAGTGTTTGATACTGGCTTTATATAGATGATGATGATAATGTTGATGATGACAATGATGGTGATGGCAATACTGACGAAGGTGACAGCAGTGACTACTTCAGTGCATGTGGGTGGGTAGCAAGAACAGACCGAACAGACCGAGCAAGCCTGGAGAATGGACAGACTTTCTGTGGACCATCTGGCAGCCTTCCCTAGGAGTGTGAAGGCTTCGTAGGCAGCATAAGGAGCAACCCTTCTCTGTATGAATGGGGAAATGCGGCCACTCCTTGCTTTAGGCACAGGGAAAGCAGAGAGTTCTCCCCCAGTCTCCATGCATAGGATTTGGCAGCCTACCTGCAACGACTCTCTCTCTCTCTCTCTCTCTCTCTCTCTCTCTCTCTCTCTCTCTCTCTCTCTCTCTCTCNTCTCTCTCTCTCTCTCTCTCTCTCTCTCTCTCTCTGGATGCTATTCCAAGAAGGTCTGTTGGCAGCAAGAATGATGAATTGGTCCAGACTCCTGAACTGACTTGACTCGGTTCATTGACCTTTTTTTCTGCCTGTGGTTGGAGACATGATTAAAGACCGGGACACACCTGCTTGTCCACCTGGATAGGCTGTCTTTGGCTGCTTCTGGTGCTCTTGCCGATCTAGGTGTCCCCCACTCCCCGCGTGTGACCTTGAAGGACCAAGTATGCAGCAAGCTTATGAATCAGAAATGCATGTTTTTGTCTAGGGAAAAGAATGATCAAGGTCCCATGCCATGTTGTCTGCTCTTCCAAGCACTGCCTGAACTGGCATATGTTCTGGACATCATTACAGGTTTATATTTGTGTGACATTGCTCTATAGATGGAGTCACACCGTGATATACTAAGTCAACCACCGTCCCAGTGAATCTAGTTACTGATGCAACCGTTCAATGGCAATGAGACTAGACAATATACACAGCACTCACTGTTGCAAGGCCTTAAAACATGGAGGAATTAGTAAATGATGTTTGCTCTTCCATAGGCCTCTTTCTCCTTCTTTTCCTAACATTGCAGATTTTTAAAAATTAATTTTAATTTGATTTATTTTTTTGTTTGTTTTTCGAGACAGGGTTTCTCTGTAGCTTTGGAGCCTGTCCTGGAACTAGTTCTTGTAGGCCAAGCTGGCCTCGAACTCACAGAGATTCACCTGCCTCTGCCTCCCGAGTGCAGGGATTAAAGGTGTGTGCCACCAATGCCTTATACAAGATTTATTTTATTGTATTAATTTATTTTTGGCTTTTCAAGACAGGGTTTCTCTGTATAGCTCTGGCTGTCCTAGACCTTGCTCTATAGATCAGGCTGGCCTTGAACTCACAGAGATCCACTTGCCTCTGCCTTCAGAGTGTTGGAATTGGCTTGATCATAGTCTTTCTCCTCCCCAAATTCCTCCCAGATCCTCTCTGCCTCCTTACCCACCCAACTTCATATTCTTTCTCTCTCTCAGAAAAGAAAATCAAGAGAAACAGACAAACTGAAAACAACAACGAATCAATGAGACAAAAAAAAAAAAATAACGGAACAAAATTTTGTCTCCTTTTCATTCTTGGTCTCATCAGATTAAAAACTGTCCTCTCCCAGGCATCTTAGAGTTGGTTCTCTGGAGCTGCCATAGCATCACTTAGGGACAATGTTAGGTTACAAAGCACCAGAACAAGAAAGGGAGGGAATATCTTCGAGGGATGGGACTAGGGCAAGTCAAGTGAGCTGTTTGCCCTGACTGGGACCTTTATCTGTGCTTGCGCATATGTGGTGGATTGGCTGGAGGCTGGATGCTTGGGGATGAGCCCACTCACATGCCTGGCAGGGAAGAGGCTGCTGGTCCAGGTGCCTTGGTTATCCTTCATGCGGCCTCGTCCTTCCTTCTCTGGTTAGTTTTGGTTTATTCATATGGTGGTTTCAGGGTTCCATGAACACCAAGAACATTTAAAGCCTGTTTGTTGTGTTTGCTAGTGTCCCACTAAACCAAGGTTGTCTCACGCTCAAGTCCAGATTCAGAAACCAGACATGAGTGTGTCATTAATCTGCGGCATGTCCTCTGTACTCAGGGAGCCACTATAGGACAGAACTCTGGAGGCCATCAGTCTGTAACTTTTAGAAGATCTCCAGGCCTCCTTGTGATTAAAAGAGGCATAGATGACTTCACTGAAAGAATGCACCCCACTCATTCCCTGTCCCCGGCTGATTTAGGCCTTGCTGGCTACAACTAAGCCAGGTGGCAGGCCATTGGTTATGCTGGTGGTAGCTAAGAGTATGTACTTGGGATTCAGACATATCTGAATTTGGGGCCCGGCTCGACCCAGATTCTCATTATGAAAATTTGGGCATGTCTTTCTACTTTCCTGTGCCGTGGTTTCTTTATATAAAACAGGATGTGAGTACCAACCACATGGGTTTATTATCGGGATACTTTTTAAATGTATCGAAAATGGAAAAGGGGCTAGCCAAGACACGTGGGTTAACAGCACAAGCTTCACAAAGCCCTTGCTTGAAAGTGCTTCACACAGCCTGTGATGAAGCCTTAGACACAGTAGCTGAGGGTCTTTCTATTGGTCTAGCTCCCTCCCTACTCTGAGGATGCCAAGAGTCCTCCACAGTCCCTGGTCTAGAACATACCAGCATGATATAATTACCTTTCCATTTCCATCTTCATTGTTTTATATAAAAGCTCAAATTCCGTGATGCAATGCTGGGAACTCAGTCTTTGCGTCCAGGAAGCGCTGGTGTCAGATTCCGACTCGGCCACTTATTGCTCCTGTGACCTTGTTAAAATAATTCAATCCCTGTAACCTTTAGTTCATATCTTTAAAATGGGAAGGATAATACACAAATCCTTGGAGGTAGGTGTTGGGAGTATTCAACGAGAAAACTGCTTGGACCACACCTGAGATAGTATCTGACCCATAGCAACACTCAATAAATGGTTTTTAAAATTATTATTAATATCTCGGGGTGTCTCTATTTCTCAGGAATGAATGCAGGCCACCTTCTGACCTGCCAAAGAATAATGGCTAATAAAAATAGCACTAAGTATTGAACGGGGGCGCTGGGCCAGGCAGTTCAGAAGTGGAAAAGCACTCCCTAGGTGGCTTGTCAATATTTTATAGTCTTAGAAGTAGTTTGTGATTTGAAAATGATGGAGCCTAACCCCTTTGCCCTAAGGATGACAATTCTAGGAATTCCTGCTAAGGGGTTATTTAAGGATAGGTACATCTATTTAGCTAGAGTGACATTCATTGCATCAGTATTTATAGCGACTGAAATTTGGAAGTGACTCAAGCAACCACTGATGAATGCTTATGTAAGAGAAATCTATCTCATACTCATAATGGAATCCTGGGCAGCGATTATGTATCAGTGTCTGGGGCGACAGAACTGGTGTAGATCTTGGCGGATCCAGTTCTTATGCAAGTACATATGCCTTCCAGAATGAGTCAAGACGCATGCTTGAGGCTTATCCATTATCATAGGAAATTATATTTTAATAAGAGCCAAGCTAATTAAATGTTGGTGTAGGAATACTGTCATTATTTATCTCTTTTAAAGAGCAGATCGTTAACTTTAGAAGTGCACAAAGCCCCAAAAACATGAAAGTATTATATTTTTATAGTATTTAAATTATCATTTATAAGATGGGTATAGTGGTACATGCCTTTAATCCCAGCACTCAGGAGGCAGAGGCAGGTGGATAGGTGGATGTTTGTGAGTTTAAGGCCAGTCTGGTCTACAAAATAAGTTCCAGATAGGGCTATTACCCAGAGAAACCCT
>NW_026067926.1:3034238-3089566 GCF_014885135.2 Alexandromys fortis | reverse complement strand
TATATATATGAAGCAATATTTGAGATATGCACTGTTTAATATTAGATCGCAATATTTAATACATACTATGCAGTATTCTATACACATGAAAACCAGAGGCCACATTTCCTAAACATATGTTGGTGGTGACTGTTAACCCTGCTCACTGAGTTGAGCCTAGTGAACAGTTTATTCCAGGTTCTGCATGTAGAACTCTGAAGGTCACTCGGGATTGTTCTGAGGCTGGCTCCTCCCGTTTTGGTGGAGATGACGCTATTTCACATCTAGCCTAAACTCAGGTTCCCAGTTCGATTCAGTCGAGACTGAGCACCAGTAGAAGCTTGGGTGTATCAGAAGTACTGCAGAGAGGCTTGTAGATGCTCCTGAGAGCCTCTGCCATGGGAAGCCTGCTTAGTTCCCACACATGAGTATCTTCTGGTGTTCCTGGTAATATTCTGATTCTCCATATGTCATGACCTCAATTCATGTGTGGCCCAAGAAAGGGAGAGAAGTCTTGACTTTGTTATGCTTGACCCCATCCACGACAGTGTGAGTGGCTTATCTTATCCTATGTGATAGTGTCCAGTTTCCTCGACTCAAGAAAACAAGTTTTAAAAGCTGCTCTCCTCTGAAGGCCTGCCTTGCTCTGCCTTACATAACAGCAAGTGGGGACATCTGTAGCTTGCTTCCAGCAAGGAAGCAACAACTAGGGCTGAGATTATCACCTCTTGACACCACCATCACCTGGACCAGAACAAGCATGAGGCTTTCTCAACAGGGGCCACATAGTTTAAACAGTACAGTGCCCTCTTCCCCTTATCTCCCTCCTCTCCAAGTCATCTATTATTTATCGACATCAGAGAGAACTCCATCTTGCGAGAATCACTTCCTATTTATATAACACTGCAGACTATAGCTTCTGTATTCACAGCCAAGACACTCAGTAACCATTTGTGCACTACGAAATGCCAAAAGGATGCCTCAGAGGGTGGTGGTGGAGATGTCTGGAGGATTGTCCTGTCTAGGTCAAATATCCAAAAGGCTGCCGTATATCCGTGCTTTTTAGTAACTCTCGAGGGCAGAAGTTAGATCTGAGGACCAGCTGTGTAGGATAAAGAGGAAGCTCACACTAGTGAACTTGTTTCTGTATGATTAGGAACTCCCATCCCAGTGGAAGGGCTGACTACTGGGCATGCTCCACAGGCTATATTTATGGCAGTTACACATTCTTACTGGTGGATCCCTAAGAAGTCCCGCTCTGAGAACAGAGGCAATGGGAGGAATCTGAGGTGAAGTCACCCTTTATCCAGGAAAGAACCAACTAACCGGCCCACAGCTTAATCTGTATGACACCTAGCTATTGTCTCATGGTTTTCTGTGAATTATAAGAAAGTTATAGACATGGTAGAGAGAAATTAGATTCTTTCTTTCCATGTTTGACCATGTTCTAAACGAATCCATTTTCATTGATAAATTTCTGTTTCCAAATTTCTTTTTAGGGCTGTGGTCCTAAACTTATGCCACAGTTCTATCACCAGCTGATCTTGGGTTGCGTCCAGTCAAAACCGCCTTTAGTTATCTGAAGTGAAATGAGTTCGTTGGCCAGGAGCTAGTGCCTTTCTGGGTGTTGAAAGAAAATTAGTGCAGCTGCATCAGCCGTATCTGAGTCTGACTCTTGTGTCATTTTGTCCCAAAATTCAAACTCCACAGGGAGCGAGACTGTTTAGTCAAGATGGCGGTCCCCAAACAGTCAGGGCTGGGCTTTGAAGGAACCCCTCCAAGATGAGGAGCTGAGGAAGTTTTCAAACGGAATGGAGGGTCTGCTGTGGAAAAGCAGAGGCAAGGTGTCAAACAGAACAAGGCATCACCTGCACACTCCAGTTTCTGAATACCGGGCTGGAGAGATGGCTCAATGCTGAAGAGTACCTACTGCTCCAACAGAAGACCCAAGTTCAGTTCCCAGCACCCACACCAGGCAGCTCACAGCTACCTGGAGGCCCAGCTCCAGGGTATCAGATACCCGCTTCAGGATTTTGTTCTCTGGACACACACATACACAAACACACACACACACACACACACCCCTTTAAAAAGAAAACAATTTCTAAATGCTACTTTAAAAATTTACATCCAGTGCCCAGGATTACCTGGGTGGTCTGATAAAAGCCCGAGAACTGTGTTTTTAAAATAGTCTCAAGGAATTCTGATGGGTAGGTAGGCAATATAAGCAATATATATTCTGAGGCCAGAGTAGTTGGGCTTGAATTCCAGGTTTCCTCTAACACGAGCTAGCTGCATAACCTTTCACTTCCATTTCCTCTTCTGGAAAAGGAAGAGAAGAGCTCTGGCCTCATAGGGTCCAGGTGGGGATTAACAGAGACTAACCGGGTAAGGGCTTCCCCAGACACCCTGTGCCTTGTGCATATTAAGTACGATCTCCACCACCACGGCTCGGAAGACTTAGGTGGCGAGTGTGAAGCCTTATCTTGGGCATGCCACACATTCATTCTGCTTTCCACTAAAGAGAATCCCAGGGTCCTCTCCCATGTTGCACTTGGGAGTCAGACCTAATAAAATTAGGATTTGGGATGGATGCAGATTCTTTTTTGACAGTCCAGTGAATCCCACATGAACCTGCTCTCTGGGCTGTGGGCTGGCAGAATGGGCTCGCCAAGGTCAGCATGCAGCTGCCTGTCCCTCACTGCCACAAAGACAGAGCTTCGTGCTGTGGCGGCAGAAGCAGATCCGTAGTGCTGGAGGAGCAGAGATGGGAAACCAGCTGTTTTCGCTGCTCTCATAAAGTAAGCCCTAGCTTATGAATGAATGAGTTCAGCTTCTCCTGGTCAGGGTGGGGTTGAGGATAGAGTAGGACTTGTCTCGTTGTTGGATGAGACAAATTCCCAGAAGCCTCTTGCCTCCGAGCCTGCTAGCCCAGGGAAGAGAGGAAGGAGAAGTGAAAACGCAGATGACTCTGGAACAGGCACTGGACTCTGGAGTCAGGAGATATTCTTTCTAATCTTTCTGTCTTTGACCTTGTGTGATGCCAGGACCCTCACCTTAAGTGGTCTAGGATTCTATTATTTAAAAAATTAGGGGCTGGGAGATGACTCCATGGGTAAGTGTGCTTGCTGGGTCTGGACCACCAGCATGCATGTAAAAATCAGGGCATGTTTGGTCTGTGCATACCCTGTAACCCCAATGTTGTTGAGGGGTGCAGACAGGAGGATCACTGGGGCTTGCTAATCAGCCAGCCTGGCAGAGAAAAAAAATGTCAAGCTACAGGTTCAGTGAGAGACCCCATCTTAAAGGCATAAGGCAGAAAGTGGTGAAGCAAGACACCTGGGACTTTCTTTGGCCTTTGCTCAGACAGGCAAGGGCACACACACTCACAGCACACACACACACACACACACACACACACACACACACGCACACATGAGCCGGAATTCATTGATATAATTCTGCTCTAAGCATGTCACGTTCCATAACTCTTCATTTCTCATGATACATTAGGAAACAGATTCTCATTGTTAACACCCCACATTTCGCATAGGAAGAATTGGAGGTATTCAGGGTTGCCAAGGGCTTTATCTAGAGACACGTGACAGTGAGCAAGCTCACACTCGAGCCCAGGCCATCTCACCCTCAGCCCCATCTTCCTACCCAGCATCTTACAGTGCCTAGTAGCCTTGGACAAACCTGACTGAAGCAGCAGCCATTCTTTGCTTTCCATGTGTCCTGCCAAGACTTGGTGACCCACAGTCCAAGGCCCATTGGGTCCAGATACACTTGGCACCTCTCACTGCTGGACCAACAAGATTCCTTCTCTGAGTAATTTAGAATCTGGACTCAGAACTGCTGGCTTTAGGCTGGGCCAGTCATACATTTCTGAAAGCTGTTTATTATATGTGAAAAGTAGCAGGCTTGATGGATTTCCACATCGAGAACTTTCCTTTGTCCTCACGCATGCCTCTTATGCTTCCTCTGGTCCCTGCACCTCCAACCCCATCCACCAAGTTAACCACTACTCAGGCAACCAGCAGTTTGCCTTTACTCCCCTCAGGCGGCTATTTTATTTTGCAAAGAACATTTCGTAGATTGAGCCTCTTACTAAAGCTGAAGTGTACAAGGTATTAGTATTGACTGCGGGTCCCCTGTTGTGAAGCAGGCCTCCAGAGCTTGTTCAGCTGGCGTGGCTGCCACTTGATGCCTATTGATTAGTAGCTACTCATTTCTCTCTCAGTGTCTAGCAACCAGGCTTGTACTCTTTGATACCATGCATTTGGCTGTTGCAGAGACTTTCATAGAGTGCTTGTCCCCCACTGGTTGGCTTACTTCACTTAGCATGGTGTCTTCAAGGTTCATTTATGTTATATCATATTGCAGAATTTCCTTCTCTTTTGGGGCTGAGAAGGATTTTAGTGTATGGGCCTACCACAGTTTCTTTATCCGTTCATTCACCAAGGGACACTGGTGTTTTTCTGCATCTTGACTATTGTGGCTGGCGTTGCAGTACACATGAAAGTGTTGGCCTCTGCAGGATCTTAATTTCCATTCTTTAAATTTCTTTATTGGGCTTATTCATTTTATTTTTCTGTGTAGATATTTTGCCTTCATGTATAAATGTGTACCACGTATGTGGTTGGTGGCCACAGAGGTGGGAAGAGGGCATCAGATTCCCTAGAGGTGGAGTTATAGATAGGTGCTGGGAATCAAACCTAGGTCCTCTGTAAGAGTAGCAAGCGCTCTTAACCTTGTGGCATCTCTTCAGTGTCTTGATTTCAGCTCTTTTGTATAAATACCCAGAATGAAATTACTGGATCATATGGTTGTCCCATGTGTGTCTCTCTGTGTGTACATGAACATGTTGTGGATTTACATGTGGAAAGTAGAGGACTCCTTCAGGTGTCATTCCTCTACAATCATGGTTCACTGTGCTTTTTTGAGACAAGGTCTCTCGCTGGCCTGGGATTCACTCATTGGGCTAGGCTGGCTGGTCAGCAAGTCATGGCAATCTACCCTTCTGTACCTCCCAAGCACTGGGATTCCAAGTGTGTGCCACCTTGCCTGCTTTTTTGTGCAGGTTCTGAGCTTCAAACTTGGATTGTTACGCTTGTGTGATAAGCACTTCATGGAGTGAGCCACCTCCCCAATCTCCCAGGTCATGCCATTTTTAATGTTTTGTTGAATCTCTTGTGTTTTGTGGGCTGCAGGCTTGAGTATACATTTCTTGATTATACAGAAGTGACCAACAGGCCTGTAAAAGATGCCCAAGTACAATCAACAGGGCTATGGCAATGTCACAATGAAATCCACTAATGTGTGTGATAGTTTAAACAATTAAAAACTGCAAAAGGTTCAGTGTTGCTGATCATCAGAGAAGTGCCAATCAAAACTATACTATGTCACTCCATACCCATAAGAGTAAAAAAGATAAGTAATACCTAAAAACCCCGAAGGCTCCAGGTGAGGATGTGAGTTCTTGAGCAATGTTGAAATGTGTGTGTGTGTGTGTGTGTGTGTGTGTGTGTGTGTGTGTGAAATGGTGCAGCCACTTGCAGACACATTTGCATGATTGAACTCTGCCCAGTAAAATTGTGCATGAGACCTGCTGTGTGTCCGGCGGCTTTGCTCAGAGCTTTGAGTGTGGCCACGTGACTTTGTATGGACGTACAAATCAGAGTGTCCAACTTCAAAGCCAGCAGAGGCCAGCCAGAAAAGTCAACAAGCCAAGTGTGATGGTAGGCTTGTCTTTCTGGCCCATCCACACTCAGCCTGGAAGCTGTTACTCAGCTCTCTTCCCCAGTCCAGTTCTTTACAGGACCACAATCTAGATCTCCCACCTATTCCATCGAAGCCTGAAATTTCCTACATTTAGATGGAGTAAACCATTTGAGAATCACCACCATATTGTTTCTGTTTGTTTGAGACAGGGTTTTTCTTTGTAGCCCTGGCTATCCTGGAACTTGATCTGTAGACCAGGCTGACCTCAAACTCAGAAATCCACTTGCCTCTATCTCCTGAGTGCTGGAATTAGTGGGGTGTGTCAGCACCGCCCAGCTGGATTTTTTTTTGTTTTATAGGTCAGGATCTTACATAGCCTGGGATGCTCTTGAACTTGCTATTTAGCTAAGGTTGACCTTGAACTTCAGATTGTCCTTTCTCCACTTCCTGAGTTCTGGGACAACAGGAGTCACCACCACGCTCAGGTTTGCTCAGTTTATGCAGTGGTGGGGTTTGAACCCAGGTCCTCACGCCTGCTGGGTCAGCACTCTACCAACTGAGCGACACACCTACGCTCACTCTGGGGTATTTCTGAAACACAGTTCTGGGCTGGAATTATCCTTGGGGACCACCAGTTCACAACTCCTGCAGGTGGAGACTGTCTATGGAAAAGTAGAGGAAACACAAATTGAGTCAAACTGGCTGTTTTGGGTGGTGGACAGAGGTCTGTCTTCCCCCATGCTGTTGTTGAGGTTTGAATGGCCTGGTCACCTTCGCTTTCCTGATGGTGGCACACAGCAAGGTGACACCTACTGTAGTGCCCCTGTTGTTGGGAGCATCCTCCGTGTGTCCAGTGGGATCTACAGGAGCATCCCTGGACACTTGTTTCTTCTGAAGACTTTCGGGGAATACATTCATCACTTCGAATATTTATGAGATGCTTGCCTTTGCCAGGGATGGCATGGGAACCTGCTAGAACTCACCTTCCCTTCCTGCATTTAGTCAGTTGCCTACTTTCCTAATCAAACCTTGCTCCACACAATTTAAAATTTAGTCATATCTGTCTATCATCTATCTGTCTGTCTGTCTATCTATCTATCTATCTATCTATCTATCTATCTATCTATCCATCTATCTCTGTTTTTTTGGTAGTTTTGGGGATTGAATGCAGAGTTCTGGACATGCTAGGCAACCATTCTACCAATGAGCTCCACCTTAGTCCCCACTCTAATTGTGTGTACGGCATAAGTGCAGGTGCACACGTGCATACAGGTAGAGGCCAAAGGAGTCCTTCTCTGCTACCCTCTATCTCGTTCCTCTGAACATAGCCTCTCACTGAACCTGGAACTAGGCTGGCAGCGTTAAACCCTACCAATTCTGTCCCCAGACCCAGTAATGGAGGGGGACCCTGCAGGCGGTCATGGCAGGCAGGAAAGGAACCATGAAGAGGTGATCAGTTTGATATCATCAACCTGGATCTAACCCGGAGGAGTCTGGTGTCAGGCAGTTTATTCTCAACAAATTTAAACAGAGTATAATTTAGAAAGAGGTTTCCTGGAGGGATACAGCTCCCCGTGCACAAAGAAGTATGGCAATGGAGCTCAGCTCAGGGCACATTCATTTCTTCCAAGATGGGCTCAAGAGATGAGCGAGCTTAAGGGTCTAAGGAAGGCTCTGGCCTGGTCTCAGTCATACTGAGGGTCATTTGGGCTATTAGTCACCTCAGGTTCTGGCTGTGGGAGCTTGAAGGAGTCTCTGGCTCTACAGATAATGTAAGGGTCATCCAGACTATTAGCTACCTCCTGTCCTGGTTGTGGGAGCTTGGGGAAGCCCTGACTACATAGGTAATGGAAGGGTCACTTAGATAACGAGCCACCTCCAATCCTCGTTGGAGGAGTTTGATATGGCCTGGCCCAGCAGATAACTGAGGTCATCAGGATGTTAAACATCTTCAGTTCCCAGCTTTCTGGATGGAAGGACAGGTTATGCGTCTTTCCCATTGGCAAGACAATCCCGTGTGTTTAACATTCCCGGTTTCTCTGAGGTCTGTGGAGCAAGGACCTTCATGCTGTGCTCCCAACACAAAATGGTGGGGGTCACAGCTGCTTGTGGGGCCACATCCAATTTTTTCCCTTTGTGTGTGTGTGTGTGTGTGTGTGTGTGTGTGTGTGTGTCTGAATGTATGGCAACATGTGCAGAGGCCCGAGGTTGGTGCTGGGAGTCTTCTTCTCTTCCAAGAGCTGGGAGCACAGGCTGGTTGTCATGACCACTATGAGTTCTCATGAATTCTGGGTATCTGATTTCAGGCCCTCATGCTCACACAGCAGGTGATCTGACCAACCACTTTTCCCCTTATTCTAATTCATTCTCTCTCTCTCTCTCTCTCTCTCTCTCTCTCTCTCTCTCTCTCTCTCTCTCTCCTGTTAATTTGGGGTATGGAGAGGAGAGCCTAGCCCAGCTGCCCTTCTCTCCATCCCAGACTCATCATTTCTACATATAAAAAATTTTTAAAAAGGCCCTAAAAAAAACTTCATGAGCCTCTGGCATTTGTTTGGCATCTTTCCCCAACTCCTGGGCTGAAATAGATTTTCTCCTATTTTTAAACAATGTATTCTGATACTCTCAGTGGCAGTGTGAGGATGAGGGCAGAGTAAAGTGTACAGGTTCAAGGGTGTGGTCCTGCATGCAGTCCAGAACAAACACTCCTGGGTTTGGGTCTCACTGATGCAGTTTTCTCCCGTCAAGTAGGGATACTGATAGTCAACTCATCCCTCACAGTTGCAGAGTTAGAGCAATGCCTGTCTTAGAACAATATGGCAGGAGCTCCCAGAGCAAGCTGTTTATGCAATAGCAACAGTGATTCCCTCCCACCTCCCATGAGTCTGTGGTTCTCTACAGGAGAATGGTTCAGGCCTGTGGTTTGATCCCTCTCCATCAGGACAGGGGTGATGTGTGGCTGCTCAAGCACGTGCATCAGCCCTCCCAGCGACCTTTGAAGGATGAAGACTTTCAAACGGAAGCCTGGACCTCAGTGCTGGCATGCACAGAGCCAGTGCTCCTCACCCAGGGCTCTTGTCTAGGTGGACCCAATGCCTTCAGATCCTGGTTTCTAGGGGTCAGGATTGTGAAGATAGGAGCCTGCAAGCACTGGAGACCCATGGATCCCAGGGCTGGGTGACGCCCCACTGGCATTTGCCTTGGCAGCATCATTGGCAGTGCCAGGATCCCCACATAATTCAAAAACTCTCCACATTGTGTCCTTTCAAAGGTCCTTTCTACCCTCCAAACACAGAGACCTGGGTGTGCTCAGTGCTCTGGTGTCAGAGGTGCCTCCTGGAAGCCAGACACCTCCCAGTGAGCCTAGAAATCACACATTGCAAGGGGAGTCACCTCATGTATCTGGATGGTCCCCACTTAGTTGGAGGGTTCAAACCACGTCCCTTAGCCAGAATATGGCGTCTGAGGGAAGCTGGGATGGGATCAGAGGGAACAGACATGTGTGTTGTGACAGTGGAAGACTTATTTATTAAGTAAGATTGTCGTCCACTGCATTGTGACTGTTTCCTGAAACCACCATGTGCTTTGAACAATGGCTGCACTGAGAGGCCTCCCCAGGAGGAGGCTTGCACTCTGGAGCAGCCTTGACCTGAGGTCAATAGTACAAGGGAAAACCCAGTAGCCCCTTTGGTCTTCTGAAGGGGGAACTAAGATGGGACCTTAGAAATGAAGATCACAGATGTCCCTTGCATTAAGATAACCTGAATTAGTGCATTAAGATAACCTGAATTAGGTGTCCGTTCCATACTGGTCACGAGACTGGGTACAATAAGATTGTCCTTTCACGAGCCTTCACAGAATCAGAAAGCAAGAACACACAGCAAGCACATGGTGTCCACTGTGTGCCGGGCATTGTGTGCACCCTGCTAATCCGTAGAGTTCTCGGAATTCCATGAGGAGTCCATGCTGTTGTTACTATCATTTAGATTTGGGGGGGGGGATGAGGCAATATTCCTCTACATAACCCTACCAGCCTGAACTTGCCTTGCTGTGTAGTCTAGGCTGGCCTCTAAGTCATGATCTTCCCGCTTCAGCCTCCAGAGCGCTAGAGCCATAGGTGTGTGTCACCACGCCTAACTTTGTGATTTCAGCTTCAAAGTTGAGGAGATGGAAGCAGGGAGAAGTCGGGGAACCCTCTGCAGGTCACACAGCTGTTGTTAAGCCATTGAGTCGAGGGTAAATTGCAGCGTGGGCTTCCTGAGCATGCCACTAAGCTCTGGGGCCTTTATATGTGGCGGTCCATCGCTATGCGGGAGCAAGCACAATGCTTGGCGGGAAGTCACTGGCCAGTTTCAGACACTGACTTGATTGAATGGAAGTGATTTCTCACTCTGTATAACTTGCATGCACAATGGGAGCTGGACCTTCTGGAAAGTCACTTACAGGTGGGGCTGAATTTATTTGGTTGGGGTGGATCTTGCTCTGTCTACTTAGCCTTCCAGAAGGAATATAATCCATGTGTGCTGTGGAGGACTCGCGCTCTCTCCGCCGTGCCCTGTGCTCTGGGAATGGTCTAGCTAATCGAGAACACTCCTTACAAACCTCGAAGTGGACACAAGTAGCTTGCCTAGGACAGGCGTCCTCCAGGAAGAGCCACAGGAGCAGCCGCGGCAACACCTTTCCCCAGCAGGGCCTGCTGTCTGGTTAGAGCAGAAACCCGTATATAACTCTTCTTCCCTTCACCATGGGTTACAATAACACGACAAACACTGCAGTTTAAACTCAACAAACTAAACTAAAAAGAGAAAATGCATAGAAATAAAAGAATTTGGCCCTAACTACAAAGAGTTTGGGGGTGGGGTACTCTTCTGAAGGAACATAAAGAAAAGCTCAAATTATTTCTGCGTTCATTGTCGTCCCCCTACCCTCTCCTAAGTTCTGAACCCCCACCGTCCCTCTTTGCTCTGCTGTAGCCCTCAGCTCTGCAAGCTCCCCGTCCGCAGTCCTGATGGGCTCACTTCTTTCTAAGGTGCTCGGCACGGTGGAGAGCCTGGGTCTGGAAACTCTTAGTGCCGCTGAGCTGGCACTGTTGCTGCAGGCTTTCTAGAAGGAGCCCTGAGCAGGACATCTGGGGGGCTGCCGCATGTGTGTGGAGTAGCATAGCACTCTCTATGGCGAATCAAAGCTTTGAAAGTGGAAGGAGAAGAAAAGGTAGCCCCGGCACGCTGGGGAGGGGTGGGTGGTCAAGTATTTTGAGATTGCCAAGGTGTCACAAACCTATCATATATTAAAATAGCATGTTTGGAGGTAGAAATAAGGAGATCACTGGAGCATAAGAGAAATTTAAAAGTGAACAAAAGATCCATAAGAAATTAGCACGTGATAAAAGAGACATTTCAAACCAGCCAGGAGAAAGATGCATCCCATGTGTGTGTTGTTACGACTGGCTAAACGCTAAGAAAGGAATGAATGTCTTTTCTCAGAGCTCGTATTAAGATGAATTCCGAGGGAAATTATAATCGTAGAATAAAAGATGGGAAATGTGAAGGGACCAGAAGGAAATATTGGGAGGGGGAATTTCTAATTATGACAGTAGGATAGAACCCAGAAAGAGAAAGGAAAACCTATGCTTTATTCCACATGTGCACATATGAATACACACACCCCACACATACAACATACATGTATACTACACGTGTACATATACACATACACGCCTGTATGTGCACATACATAAACACCACACACATACATACACACACATATAAAGATACAAATACATCACACATACAATATACATGCACACCACACATGTACCTATACACATATACACCTGTATGTGCACATACATAAACACCACACACATACATACATATATGAAGATACAAATCCATGCACGTATAAATACATACACACATAAGCATACAAAAAATACTCTTCCCTGCATGCTCTACACACTGCACAAAGATCATCAACAGGATTAAAAGGCAAATGAGGAACTAGGAAAATGCTATATCACGAGTGAATAATTAATATCCTTAATTAATACACGGGAAAATTTGTTGCAAGTAATTAGAAATAAATGAACTTGAATCTAAAAATGTGCAAATGAGGGCTGGAGGATATAGCTCAGTGGAGAGAGCACTTGCCTAGCGAGGGCAAGGCCCTGGATTCCTTCTCTGTACCATGAAAAGGTGAGGGATGAAGAGTAATGAAAGAAAATTAACAGTAGCAATGGATACTAATTAAATGTGGATTTGCACCTTCTACGGTTAGGCGGTTCCCATGAAATGTCTCAGCAAACTCTTGTTTCCTTAGGAATTAAGTTTTATTACTTGTAGACCATTTTCATGTGAGAAAATGACAGCCTAAAAGGGTTGAATAATTTGCCCAGAGTGAAAGAACTGACTTCCAGAGGCAGACGTGAAGTACAGAAGTGGCTATCCATTAGCCCCTGACACTGATTTTGACCAAATGTGTGTCGGGACCTGGTCCTCTGTAGAGTTCTACCAGGTTTGCACAGTGGAAGTTCATCCTTGAAACTGAACTATCACTCACCAGAAAAAGGGCAGGGGCTAGAGCCATTTAGTGAACCACCAATCACCTCACCCAGTCTTTTACCCCTCTATCGGTTTTACTCATTCTCTTCTCCCAAACATAGCGCCCCCTCTCCCCTTGTGGCGTGTGAGTGGAATTACAGCTTCTGAAGCACAGTTGCACAGCAGTCTCTGTTCACCTGTCTCTGCTGTGCAATCTCTGTGAGGTTTCCAGGCTCTTCTGTCTTCTGGAAACGGTTGGCCTTTTGATTGAAGTTGGAGGCATGCAGGTGTATTTTAGAGCGAAGTGATCTGATGGATCTTGGAATATTCTCATTTATTTAACAACTGTAGAAAGATGGATGTTGAGAAATCCACTTCATTCTTTCCTGTCTCGGAAGTAAACACTTGTGAGATTTTCTTGTGTGTGTGACTCCAGAGTTTTGCCTTCTGTGGATAATGAGAAATGCCACTCCTCTTTCCTTCTGGAGTTTGAGTCAGGCCAGGCTGCTGTCCATATTCATATTCCCTGTATAGCCCAATGTGCTGGTTGCTTATACGTCAACTTGACACAAGCAAGGGTCATCTTGGCAGAAGAAACCTTAATTGAAAAAAAAATGTTCTCATCATGTTTGCCTGTAGGTAAGGCTTGGGACATTTGCTTGATTCTTGATTGGAGTGGGAAGGCCCAGCCCTCTGTGGGTGGTGCCACCTGGGTCTATAAACTAGCAGGTGGAACAAGCCATGTTGAGCCAGCCAGTAAGCAGAGTTCTTCCATAGCTTCATCATCACGTCCTGTCTCCAGGTTCAACCTTGAGTTCCTGCCCTAGACTCCTTCGGTGTGGAGTGCAAGCTGTAAGCTGAAATAAACCTTTTCTTCCCCAAGTTTCTTTGGGTCATTGTGTTTATTACAGCATCAGAGGGCAAAATAAAATCCCCACACTGACCTCAAACTTTCGATCCTCCTACTTCATCCTCTCAAGTGCTGTGATTACAAGTGTGCACCCCAACTAAGTATTTATTTTCTTATCTGTCTCATGTGCTTACGCAAAAGGAAGCATGTCCTTATTCTTCAGCATCTTGGGTAATTTTTTTCTTTTTTGGTTCACACATTATGGAATATATATGTGTACCCCAAAATCACATGACACCTCACAAATATGCACATTCAAGTCTCAATTGAAATGTTTTGATCATTTAACATCATTAACTAATTTAACAATCATGCAGACACATCCTTGCAGTAATAGTACAGTTGTACGCACACCTAGGTCATGTGGTTTGTGGCTATACTCATTAGGATTCATTTAGGCAGCTCCCACCAGTACTGCTTGGCTTGTTGAAAACCATCTGTGCTTAATCCTAGCACTGAGAAGGCTGAGGCAGGAGGATCCTTGTGAATTTGAGACCAATTGATGCTACAGAGTGGGCTCCAGTAAGAGAATCTATCTAAAGAGAAGAAGAATAGGAAGAGAAAAGAAGGAAGGAAGGAAGGAAGAAGAAGAGGAAGAAGAAAGAAGAGGAAGAAGAAGAAGAGGAAGAGGAAGAGGAAGGGAAGAGGAAGAGGAAGAAGAAGAAGGAGAGGAAGAAAGGCCCAAGATAAAACCATTTGCTATCACAATAAAAAGCGAATGAGAGGGCATTTGGGGTTTACCGTTTGCCACCGCACTATGTCTAGGTTTGATTGGGCTCATGTGGTTGCCGAGGCAGGTGTCTCCTTCCCTTCTCACTGCTTCCCTCCCAAAGCTACTCATTCAGTCAATAAACAATGCCAAACGGTCCCATGGGCATCATAACAATTGGCCCCTCCACCAGGAACATACATATCTGTTTCTCAAGAGACAACTCTTGGGATAGGCATTTTGAGATTTAATTTTAAGAATTTTCTATTTCATTTAAATATATACAAGGAAAGAAATCTGTATTTGCACATTGATCCCATTCTTAAGGAATTTCACTTTAAAATGTGCCCTTAGTTACTGTTGTATTGCTGTGAAGGGGCATCACGACTAAAGCAGCTCTTGCAAAAGGAGGCATTTGCTGGCGGGCTTGCTTACAGTTTCAGAGTGGTGGGGGGTGTAGCGGCCCACAGGTAGGCATGGAGCTAGAAAAGCAGCTGAGAGCTTACATCCTGATCCAGGGGCAACTGGCAGAGAAAGAGAGAGAGGGGGAGGGAAGGCAGGAGAGATGGAGGGGAGGAGGGAAGGAAGGAGGAACTTGGCCTACCCCCAGCAATATACCCCCTCCAACAAAGCTATTCCCCCTAATTCTTCCGAACGGTTCTACCAGGGACTAAGTGTGCAAATATACGAGCCCATGAAGAGTATTATCATTCGAACTACTATAAATGCCTTCATTGAAATCAAATTTAAAAGTGCCAAAGGAATGCTGTCGTACAAGGTCTGTGGATGTATGAGATTTCCATAACTCATGGCTGTCGTTTGGGAAGTCTGACTGGTAATTTCCCCTCTTTAGGATGATAAGACAGAGAGCTAGCACGTCCCTGTGCAGCGGCCTTGTCACGGAAGTCAGTCCATGGTGGAGAGGTTCTGTTGTTACAGCAGGGACCCAGAGACTCTGAGAGGTCAAGTGTGTTGCTGGTGGCCACACAGCTCACACGGAGCTCATGTTGGCTCATATCCTTCTGTTTCAGGGTTATTTCTAACTGGAGTCTTTGGTTCAGTTTAGCTCCACCCATCTGCCCTTGCCCTGGGTACTTCATCTTCTTCTATGGGGAATACAGCTTTGGTAGCTCTCGTGGCCTGTGATGTCCAGGGCTAATAGTAGGCTGAAGTTGTGCTCTGGTGGGGTGTGTCCTGTAGGGGTGTTCCTCATGGGCTGTGTCCTGTATTGGTGTGTCCTGTTGGGGTGTGCCCTGCTGGGGTGTGTCCTGCTGGGGTGTGTTCTATTAGGGTGTGCCCTGCTGGGGTGTGTTCTATTAGGGTGTGTCCTGCTGGGGTGTGTCCTGCTGGGGTGTGCCCTGTTAAGGTGTGTCTTGTTGCTTTTGTCGCCTCTGTACTTAGCTTTCGTTTCTACCCAGCTGCACCCTTACCTGAACCCAGCAGAACCCACTCCTAGGCTCAAAGCCACAAGGCTCCCATTCAGACTGGGAAAGGCCTTTTTATAGATTGGGACTTAGAGGCTCAAGGTTTTGTTTATTTTATTTTTTATAGTCTCTTATTTTACAGTCTCCCTCCTCTTTGGCTGCCTTGGTCATATTGAAACAAAAAGATGCCCAAGCTGCTTGAGACATGCCTGCCCTTCATTCCTGGGGACTCCACGTCTTTTTTAAAAACTGACCCAATAACTTTTACTGGGATTGTTTACAGGTGGGGTGGAGATTATCCAAAGGGCACGAGCACCTTGCCAGTGGCTCTATCGCTGAGGAAAATGCCTCGGATCCCCATCAATCATCCATTGTGTGTAAACCGCCCGTGGAGGGAGGGATGAGGCAGTCTTCCTTGGTGAGGACAGGCTCGGTCCTGTGCATGGGCAGGTGACCTGTGAGTTCAGAGTCCACAGTGCTGTTCCTCAGCCGTTTCAGAGGCCGAAGCGTCAGGAACCAGAAGTGTAGGTTCACTATGCTTAGTCTGCACACAGCTCCTACCACATAAATATTAGGGAGAGAAATCGGCCAGGATCTTGGGAAAACATGCTTCCTTGGGGTGGAAGAGGTGACTCCAGAGATGCTCGAGAGCAGGGGTGCAATAGTCTCAACCCCGTTTCTAAAAGCCTTTGACATTGTGTTCGAGAGGATTATTGTGGAGCTTAGAGGCTGTGCTCACACCCGAAGGACTGTGGGGGTGAAGAAGGGTATCTTGCAGACATCAAAGAACTGAGATCTGCAGGGTCAAGTACAGAAGGGGAAGGGAGAACGGGTATGGTGGACCACAGTGGGGGTCACAGAGACCGTGGAGAACAGGAAGGCTCAGCCAGCCAGGCAGCCAATGCTCCATGTGGAGAAATGTGTGTCCACGGTGCCGCAACTTATAATATTTTAGTGAGATCAGGAAGTGCACATTGTACCTGACATTTTACAACTTTTTAAGGGAGCACATTCTCTCTGCTTGCTCAGAAACACCACATGGAATAGTTACGGGTGGTTTGCAGGCTGGAGATGGCCTGTGGGCCCCAGACTTTGACCACTGAGCATAGAGGAGGAGGCTGGCCAAGCATCAGACAAGTTAAAGGTAAAAGTCAGCAGGGCCTGGGCGATGTGGGGAGGAGAGCAGAGAGGGAAGCTGCAACTTTGAATTAGATCAGAGACAAACTGTCGGGAGAGTTTGACTTCGAGGCTGCATCTCAGATGGATTAGTCAGGTTCTCTAAAGGAACGGAACTGAGAGAACGGATGAATATGTATATATTATATACATATATAAATCACACACGCATATATATGAGTTATTAGAGTAACTAAATGGTTGTGGCTCAGGGAGTCCAACAATGGCTATTGCACACTGTAAAGGCCAATAATCCAATGATTGCCCAGTCCACGCGACTGGTTATTTCATCAGTCCCAATCTGGCACTGAAGGCCTGAAGAGCAGGGCAAGCAGGCAAAAGGCCAAGTTTCTTTCTCATGTGACCTTTGTTCTGGGTCACCACCAGAAGGTGTGGTTCTGATTAAGGGTAGCTCTGTCTTCTTCAAATAATCTGGTTAAGAAAACCCCTCTCAGATGTTCCCAGTGGCTTGGGTTTGTGTTGGTTCCATAAGCAGTCAAGTTGACAACCATGATTAGCTGTCACACCAGGGCTGGCCAAAAGCAGGATCCTACAATGTGGGTGTGGATTAAGGTACATGGGTTGGTCTGTTTGATCGTCACTCTGACTGAATACAGGGCAACTTGTATTCAGATGGAGAGATCCTTGGCTCACAGTTTCAGAGGGTTCAGCCTGGGCTCCCATCACCCCATGCAGGAATGTGTGGAAGATGAGAACTGCTCACTGTCCAGTGGACAGGAAAGGACCAGAGAAAAGATGCCTCTAAGAACACACCCCTAGGGAGCTAGTCTCCATCTCTTAAAAGTTTCACCACCAACAGCAGGGGTCATGAACTCCAGGACCTAAGCCTATGGAGGATGTTTTAGATGCACTCTTTAACTGATGTTTAACCTGGATTCACCAGCACACTTATGTCACTTATGAAAATACTGGCATATTTTTAACCTAATTGGTGCACAGCTACTGGGTCCTCTGAGGCATTGCTTCCTCCTTCCAGCTAGCCACACCCACCTCTCCATAGCCAGAGCTGCAGGGTTAACACCCAATACTCCCAGGCCCTGTTCACTTAGTCCACTCTGATTGGTCAGTGGGAGGAGCCTGTGCTAAAGATCATGTAGTTATCTTGGCTCTCACCTTTGATGACAGGAAGCATGCCTTCTTGGACACTTTTAGGGGACCCAGGCCTTCTAACCCTAGGGTCATGTGATACCCCCATACCTCACCCTCACCTTTTGGAGCACACTTGAAACCTCTGACAAACCAGCCTGGAAGTACAAGCGTCCTGGCCCCTTTCTACCGTCAAGCTCCTCAGTAAACTTGACACTCCAGCCAAGTGTTCTCTTCTCCTACGAGCTATGTCTCAGGTTGTAGATACCTCCAGCTGAAAACATGGCTGCCAGCATGGCCCATACTGGAGATAGTACTGGGCTTGCTTAGCCCTGGACAGACATCCTGGAAGGTTCTCCTGAGCCTGTGAGTGTAGTTTAATGCTAAACTGTGTCACGTGGCAGGAGGGAGGAGGATAGAAAGGATCACAAGATGCCACAGCTTGTCTATACAGTCTGGGAGGTGGGGGAAGCTGGTACCTAACACTATGAATCCTGGTGGAAGTAAGGCAAGAGGCTGAGATCAGAGGTGCCTTATAAAAGGTCTGGTGGGATGGATCAGCAGATAGTGCCACTTGCTGTCTGGTTTGGTGACTTGATTCATCCCTGGAACCCGCATGGTGAATGGAGGCAAGGACTGCTCCAAAAGCTGTCCTCTGAGGTCCACATACCCACCCATACACATGCAACATAAATGCATAAATGAGTCTTTAAAACCATGGAGAGGGCTAGGGATGCAGCTCAATTGGTAGAATGCTCGCCTAACATGCATGACGCTGTGGGCTCCATCTTCAGCATCGCATGAACCAGGTAAGTTAGTACATACCTGTAATCCACAGTGCTTGGAAGATGAAGACAAGAGTGTCAGAAGCTCAGGCTCATCCTTGACTCTTTAGCAAGTTTGAGGCCAGTCTGGGCTCTATAAACCCTATCTCAAAAAGAAAAGAAACCAGAAAGAAGTGAACTATTCTCCACAGTTGGCCTAACTGGCTTTCATGTGCCCTGTCTGGCTCTAATGTATCTGTCACAACCCTCTGCAGGCCGTTTTCCTAAAGGAGCATGTGCTTGGCTTTAGGACATGGTGCTTGACAGTGATGACTGCAGCCTCACCACTGCCATGGTAACTCATCCACCTCTTGCTGTGTGCCAACCAACAGACAAAATGCTTTGCTCATGGAGGCTGAGAAAGTCCTGGACAAACCACTTTACCAATTAGTCCCCCAGTTTCCTCAGCTCTAAAATGGGGGTAGCAAGCGACATATATCTCTAGTGATGGGGGTCAAACGGTAAATCCCTGAGAGTACTTGCCAGCACATGTCGTGTTCAATGAATGATAACTCTCAGTGACTGAACGTTTATTGAACACCTTGTACATGTCAAGTGTAATAATGCCTCGGGGATACGGTAGGGATTGTGAGCAATTCCCCCATGTTGCTTGCAGTTAAGCGTGGGTGAAATGTAATTTAAACATGCAATTACAATTCAGAGATCGAAACACTGTGTTGGGGATATTTGGGAGGGCAGGGCAGGATTTTTTCCTTTTTTAAATTTCTCTTTGGAGTCACATTCACAAAAGTCACCTTTTGTGACAGTGGGCATTCTGTCTTTGCTCACAGCTGACTCCCGAAGGGCTAGGGACAACCTAGTCTGTTGCTAACTTGGCCAGGCACATGAATGAACAGAGTACCATTTTAGCTTTATCTGAAAGGTCAAGCAACAAGGAATTGAAATTGGGTTCTAAGGAAAGAAAGCAAAGCCTTGCCTTGTGAACCCATCACCCGGCTGACTTAGAAGTTACCATGGGGCTGGGGATGTGGGCCAATCAGCAAAGTGCTCCCTGTTTATAGATGAGGACCCAAGTTTGAGTCTCAGCAGAAGCTGGACACAGCAGTGCGTGCCTACAGTCTCACTGGTGGAGGATAGGGATGGGAAGGTCCTTAGACAGTCAATCTAGCCAAATCAGAAAGCTCCAGTTCAGTGAGGGATTGTCTTAGCTTGCTTTCTATCGCTGTAGGAAAGACCATGACCAAAAGTAACTTGGGGGAGGGGAAGCTATGTCACTTTTGGGATTGGAGTCCATTTTCAAGGGGAGTCAGGGCAGGAGCTCATGCAGGAACCTGGAGGCAAGAACTGAAGCAGAGGCCATGAAAGGATGATGCTAACTGGCCTGATTCCCATGCCCAGCTCAGCCTACTTTCTTATACATCTCAGGACCACTTGCCTAGGAGTGGTGGCATTGCCCAAAGTGAACTGAATCCCCCCACATCAGTCATGAATCAAGAAAATGCCCCACAGACCTGCCTCCAGGCAATCTGATGGGGACATTTTCTCATTTGAGGTTCCTCTTTCCAGATTAACTCTGGTTTGTATCATTGACAAAAAGCTACGAAGGACAGATACGTTGCCTCAGAGTAGAATGTGAAGAGTGTCGAGAGGAATACCTCACATTGACGACTGCACTGCAGAAGCACACCCATGTATGTGCACACCTATGCAAGCACGCGTGCGCACACACACACACACACACACACACACACGCACGTTCATGCACTAGCTCACACAAAGTTACTCTTCAATCTGGGTCCATCTTGTTATTGCTAAAATGGGAGCAAAGAACACCCTGAATGTGGCATGTCCTGGGGACCAGAGACCGAGACGGAGGCACCCCAGCATACACACTGGAACGATCCAGTCTTAAAACAGAGCTGAGGAAGACTGTGGGGACTCTTGTGTTATACATAAGATCTAAGGAAAGTCAAATCCTAACTGGAACCTAAGTCCTGACCATTATGAGGTCAACACATCAGAAAGCCCAAAAAGGACCTCAAGGGCCAAGAGAAGGGAGATAACTTGTCCTTGGCTTTGGAGTTCAGCTCACCTCAATCGCTCACACCAGCTTTATTAAGGCCAGAGTGGGGTCTGGGCCCAGCAGCCTCCTGAGAGAGGGCTGTGATGGCAGCTTGCCTGTCAGTCCTATACACATGCTCCGCCCACTGGGACAGGACCAATCACTGGCCAGCTCAGCTTTCCCCCCCCCTCTTTTCCGGGTTAGGTAGTGTCGGTTTTTTTGTTTTGTTTTGTTTTGTTTTTTGTTTGAGAGAGAGAGAGAGAGAGAGAGAAGCCCACTGGCTGATACTGCTCATGAATAGGAGTTGCTTTGGGTCGGGTTTGAAGCACTCCTTTTCCATTTTTAAGGGAGATGCTCCAGAGGGCACACTGGGAAGTGTTCTACAGTAGAGAGGGAACTCAGTGTGTGACACAGTCTCTTTGCCCAGGAATGGAGACAAGCTTCCAGTTGTGACATTAGTTTTCACACGGTGACTTCCCAACCCTGCATTTGTTACTAGAGTCACATATGAGACCTTGACTGGGATAGGTGACTGCTGGGTCCTTGAGCCTGATCTGGGCTCTGCTGGTTCCGCTGCTCAGAGCAGAGTGGAAACCACATTTCAGACTCGGCCATTCAGGACTCCCATAAGGGCCAATCATGACAAAGGGTTGTAACGTCACCCCCAAAAAACCTGTAACTCATTACGGAGATACAGGGCCCAGAAACCTACATGGCTGAGGAAATTTGAGGGAATCTTTTATTTTTATTTTTTATTTTTTTGGTTTTTCGAGACAGGGTTTCTTTGTGGTTTTGGAGCCTGTCCTGGAACTAGCTCTTGTAGACCAGGCTGGCCTCGAACTCACAGAGATCTGCCTGCCTCTGCCTCCCGAGTACTGGGATTAAAGGCATGTACCACCACCGCCCGGCTTGAGGGAACCTTTTAAAATTCATTTTTATGTGTGCACAGATGTTGGCATGTGTGGAAGCACACATGAGCGTGTACTTATAGAGGCCAGAGGCTGATGTCCGGTGTCTTTTTCTATCTCTCTCTACCTATGTATGGAGACATGGTCGAGCCTCTCAGTGAAGAGAGATCACCAGTGCTGCCTAGGTGAGCTGGCCACTTGCTTCAGTGATCCCCTGTTGCTGCCCTAGGGGGACTGGCAGTATAGAGGGGCTGCCATATCCACTGGCTTCTGTGAGCGCTGGCATGTGATTTCCAGTCCTCAGGCTTGTGTGGCAAGTGCTTCACCCACCAAGACATCTCCCCAGCCCCAAGGCACATGTTTTTCATGCTGCAGAATCATGTTAGTACACATAATAAAACCCACCCAGTTGGTATAGAGACAGCTCCCCTCACTAAACTATGTTCTCAAATGCTCCCCAGCCTTCTCCCCACACAGGGCTCTTAATAAACACTGATCTCTGTTTTGTCTCCTTGGTTTTGCTTTTTCTAGAACATCATATAAACAGGATTATGTGGCATGGAGTCTTCTGGGCCTGCTGTCTCTTCCTTCACGTAGCTCCTGAGAGTCATGAATGTTGGTGGTCAGTGGTTCATCCCTTACGCTCAGAATAGTGTGCGAGCCTAGTTCATGGAGATTTGCTTTAAAGTCTAAAATAGAGCTCGCGAAGCCCTGGGGAGCCTTGCTTTATACACAAGGTAGGCTTAGCAAAGTCAAACCCCAACTGAAACCCACAACTTGACTGTTTCAAGGTCAGTCTACGAAAACATCCAAGAGGGACCAAGAGCAAAGACGCATCATCCCTTACCAGCTGGCACACTGGGGGGCATCTGAGGTCATTTCTGGGTGTGGAGCCCTTGTGAGCAGAGTGACGGTGTAACTTCACATGTGGGTTTTCTTTTCCTTTTCCTCTCTTGTTTTGTGTTTGCTTTTGGAGACAAAGTGGCTCTGTGTACCTTTGGCTGTCCTAGAAATTGCTTTGTAGACCAGGCTGGTCTCGAACTCACAGAGATCTGCCTGCCTCTGCCTCCCAAGTGCTGGGATTAAAGACGTGCGCCACCACCGCCCGGCCACATATGGATTTATTATAGATATGCTTTCGTTTCAGCTGGGACTCAGAGGTAGGTCGTCTATGACGAGGGAGTGCTCAACTTTGAAGGGAACTGTCAAACCCATCCCATAGCGCACCCAACCCCGCTAACTGTCGGAAAATGTCCAGCGTGTTCTCACCAGCACTGGGACCTTGATATCATCAGTTTTTTTTTCAGATTTGAATAGGTACATGGGTTAGTTTTTAAGTTAGACGCATCTCTGTGGACAAGCCCCTCCCCACTTGGAAAACAATGCATACTTCTTATATTTATTTGCTTACCTATTCACGGTCTGTCTGTGAGTAGCATATAAATTCTAAGGAGGCACCTGCCCCTGCAACAGTGAATCACGTGACTAGATGACCGGCTGGAGGTAGAGAGAGACAACAGGCTGCCACGGCTAGGTGTCCCGTCAGCCCCGGAGTGGAATTAACTTCAGGATGAAACAGCTTTGTTCTGCGTTTGCAAAGAGGGCCTGTGAGGAAGGAAGGACCAGCGGAACAGAGAGCGAGGGAGGGTGTCTTGGGGGTGTGTGAATGCAGTGAACGCATCCTGAGCACAGAGGACACACCGTGCACCTTGTGTGTGTATGAACGCACTCGGTGGAGGAGCGGTAACGAGAGCGCGATGCTCACGCTCACGGCTTACTGGGCGCCAGGTGCTCCGCTCTCCACGCGGGTTAATCCACTTATTCTCTCCAGCGGTCTCATGCTGTAATGATAGCCTGAACGCTATCATTATATACATTTTATGGACAAGGAAGCTGAAGCAGAAAGAGGTGAAATCACAGAAGAACATGGCTGGGTTATGCTTTGATGCCCGGCCCTGTCTCCTCCACACCACACTGCCAGGTTGTCCTGGTCACGCTTTTAGTTAAGGAACCCTGTTAGCTGCTGTAATCAGTAAATATTAATAGATACGCAGGCCTCCCGATACGGTGACCTGAATGAGACAGAAATGGGATTTTTCTCTCAGTATCAACCCCAAAGGACAACCCCCAAGGCTGTTGTTAGGCTGCCCTTGTTCTTCTCAGGCTGGCTCCAAGTTTGAGTTCAAGGTCATCACTTACCTCTCTTCACCTTCCAGCCAGTGTGGAGGGGAAAGAGAGCCAGGGGACACAGCCATGCTCCTTTTAATGCAATGATCCAGAAGTTTATACTTCCCATTGGTCAGAGTCTAGTTCAACGGCCACACCAAGCTACGAGGGAAGGTGGCAGCCCCGTGTCTGTGGCGCAGCATGTCCTCCGCTACAATTCAAGGGCTCTGCTGTGAGCAGGAGGGGTGGAAGGCCAGCCCTCTCGGCCACAGCTCGCAGACTGTCCTCTGGACTTTGAAGTGTGTTCCCTAGGGGATGAGGAACTGTCAAGTGACCTGTAAGTGGGAATGCTTTGTGGTTAGGCTTGGGCTTAGATCACTCCAGAAGCTCATTCGGAGAATAAAGAGATGAGAGGGGAGAGGAGCAGGGGGGGGGGGGCTGTTGAATGCTGGGATTTGCAGGCTGGGCTTGTGAATTGCTTTTGGGGATGGAGTTTGACCAATCATCTGTCTTACAACGTACTCATCCCTCTGACACCACTTGTCTGGTCCTGAGTCTGCCCGCAGTGCTCCACCCATGGTCCCCACAGGCACAGCAGGACCCAGTCCAGTCCAGTCCTTGAAGAGTTCTCCAGTGGCATTCAAAGCAGGGTTCGTCCTCCGCTCTCCTCACTGACAGTGGCCTCTGTTGTCTGTTTCTCTTGGTCTCAGGACCCCCGGAGCAAACACAAGTTTAAGATCCACACCTATTCCAGCCCCACCTTTTGTGACCACTGTGGATCGCTGCTGTATGGACTCATCCACCAGGGGATGAAGTGTGACAGTAAGTACTTGATCTCCTGGGAGTGACAGTAAGCACATGTCCGCCCGTGGGGAAAGGCTATAGGAAAGACTTCTATCCGAATGGCTTAGGGTCCGAATCCGCACTGTGTCCTCTGGACCCCTGGGGAGGACTATTACCCATCACCCTGTACTGAGCTCTGCCCTCTATAACAAGCTGGGTCAGCTCATCCCCTTGCAGAACACTGCACATAAGTCATCTCTCTGCTGTGCATCCTTTCCAGGGAGCTCAGACTATTGCATGTCAATATTTTAAAATTAGGAGATGTCACACTTTAAGTCTGGGTTCCTGATGATGTTCAACACGGGGCAGCTTGATGACATTGTGTAAACATTCCTGTGGGGGCAACCAGGGTGGGTGTGGCTGTGTCCTCCACCTGACCACCTGCATATCTTCCCTCACGGGAGTGGTGCACTGGGCATTCGAGTTGGGGCTTCAGAACCACTGGAGTACAGAAGTACAGAGGCACCTGCTTCAGGCTCTACCCTTGACCTTCAAGGAGGATGACCAAGTTCAATTTCTTTCATCCATCAGGGTTGTGGGAAAGATTGGGAGAAAGTCCTTTTGATTTGATGTTGGGCAAGGTGGTTTGTTCTCTGCTAGGGGCTACTGGCTCTGAGGTGGGGGAACAGGAAGGTATCAGCTGGCCCAGGTACAGCGGATGCCTGAAACCCCTAGCCTGGGCCACCCTGGGCCACCCTGAACCAGCCTGAAGCATGTCCCCCCTCTCTCTGCCCTCACAGCCTGTATGATGAACGTCCACAAGCGCTGCGTGATGAATGTCCCCAGCCTCTGTGGCACCGACCACACGGAACGCCGCGGGCGCATCTACATCCAGGCTCACATTGAAAGGGAGGTCCTCATCGTTGTCGGTAGGTGACCCCGAGGCGCTGCCCCGGCGCTGGGAGCCCCCGAGTTCCTTGATCAGGCGGGGGAGGCGAGGACAGTGTACAGCAGGCTATGGGTGCATGGAGGGGCATGGTGTTGCTGCTTTGGCCCCGCCCCCAGTGTGGCCCCTTTCCATAGTGAAATCCTCAGACTGTGGACCCTCAGTGCCACGTTCTCAGCACCTTATGCTGGCCTCAGATGCTGTAACCCAGCCCCCCCCCCAGCATTCTTTCTTTAAAAAAAAAATAGAACGTGCAATTGAAATATGATAAATGTATATATTTGTGGTCATTGTGTATTTTGACACGAGTGCAATATGTAATAATCAAATCAAGGTAATCTCCACACATCTCTGCACTGTCTCAAACATCTATGGTTTCCTTGTATTGAGGACACAGTAAGGACTCGGGATTTTACAAGGTCTGCCTTCTGTCTCCTATTGGTCCTCTCTGTGTCTCTCTGGGCAGTCCCTGTGCCCTTATTCAGATAGCCAGGAGGGCATACTCACTTCCTTCCCCAGACTTTTCCAATGGAACATAGAGTCTTGATGAGCAAGACCAAATTTGGAAGAATTTATGTCTTAAAGAGGAAGGGTTGGTCTGTGCCCTTTAGGGAACTCCGTGGGGCCTTCGATGTAATTAAATATATTTTACCTGGTAGATTTTAACCTGGTAGAAGCCATGCTGGTTACTAATATTCTGCACACTATTGTGTCTCTGAACTATTGCATAAGACAGAGAAACAGTCCAGTTTGCTGAGGGGTGGAGTGGCATGGGGGGTGGAAAGGAGGTCTCTCTGCCCTTCTGTAGTGCTTGTTCATGACGCGCAAGCTACGTAGGAATTCATCTGGGCTGGGGTCCCACTCGTCATGGTAAAACCGGGGCAAAACTAGACCCAGCGACATGAAGAATTATGTCTCCTAGGCTTATGTAACTAATTTGTATAAACGGGGTGTCGTCATTTCGCCATGAAGGGTTTGATTTTGTGCCTTGGCCTGTCTCCGAGGCCCCCAAATGGTTTAGTAGCACTGACATACTGAGCCCTGGCTTGCCAGGGGTTTGCCTAAACCATATAAAAGTTGAAAAGTATCCCTGTGAAATTTAAATCCTTGTCAGATGCCCAGTGAGTTCTTAGAGGCGGTGGTTTCAGCAAGAGGCTTTTTCTTTCAAGGAGAAGCCAAGCGAAGAGGCAGCTGTCTCCTAGTGGGATGCTTTGGGGTAGAGGTGGGGCACAGAGTCTTTGGCAACAAGTCCAAAGGAAGCCTGTCCCTAGGCTTCACCATTGATAATCTAGCCTCCCGCGCCTGAGGGAGAAAACTGAGACTCTGCTGCCCTCTAGTGGTTCAAAACGGTTACCATGGGCAGCCCCATTTATAGAGTGTGTTTAGATCCTCATATGGTCTCACCAAGTATTTGTTATGTTCGTTTTATGACTGTGACAATTGACATAGAAAAATGAGACTTCTCACCAACAGTGGTACCAAAATGGTAGCTGACATGCACAGGGCTTTTTGAATATTATGTAATATGTCATCATGTTGTGAAAGTGCTTACAGGCAACATCTTGTTGAAATACTGCAGTACCCTAAGGAGGTAAGCAGTATCCTTTTACCCATCAGGAGCCAGGTTCAGCAGATGCCCGCACTCACTTCCCAGGCGAGGTCCATTTGACTCGAAAGCACCCTCCTATTATGTACTAAGTCACTGTTTTAGCTCACTTTGGTTCCTTTACTCAACCCCCCTCCCATTTATTTCCTTTCTGGGTTAGCTTTGGTAGCTCTTAGGGGAATTCCCTGGGGAGTCTTGATGATGATATGAGGCGGTCCTGGGATGCAGCTGTGACATTTGTTTTCTAGGGCCACGGCAACAAAGTAGCACAGACTTTTGTTCTTGCGGAGTCCTGGAGGTGGGAGGCACAGGTCCAGGATCAGTAGTGTTATTCCTTATACAGAGCTCCTACCGACTCTGGTCCATGCTTCTGCTAGTTGCTAATGGTCTTAGGGTTTTTTTTGTTGTTGTTGTTCTATCGCTGTATGTGTTCTTTGCTCTGCCTCTGCTGAGTTAGGATGGCAGCTTCTGGATTGCAGCCCACCCACCCCAACCTAGTATGACCTCATCCCTACTTGAGCATATCTGTAAAGACCCTGTAGCCATATAAGGTCATGGTCACAGGTGCCAGGATGCAGGCTCGAACTTAAGATTTTGGGGACCAATATCCAGTTCAGTAATGGAAGGTAGAAAAGATGAGGCACCCTTCAAGTTCAGGATGGAATTTTCCATCATTAGGACTATGATAGCATTAATTAAACAATGGCAAGCATTTCAGTAGTGTCTGTGTCTTCTAATTGTGGGGCTGTGAGGTTGTTCAGTGGACTAGGGTTGCCCTCGCAGGCAAGCAGAGATTCAGGCTTGACAAAGCTGCACAGTTTGGTCAATGTTCCAGGCAGAGAGGGCTTCACATCTGGCCGCTGTGTCACTGTGCCCTGCTAATCTCTTTTTCACAGGTCAGGCGCAGGCTGTGCCCAGCATGGCCTTGTTTATTGATTCTAATACTAGAGGTAAAGGGTGCCTGGGGTCTTCCCAGCAGTTCCGCACCAGAAGTGGCCTTGCATCTCACCTCATACAAACCCTGGCAGTATTTGTAGGGTTAGAACTTTCTGTTGGCCATCAGCCTGGGACACTTACCAGACCTGGGTGTCACACGCTATTCAGAAGTTCAGCCTCTCCCTGACTACAGAGTTTTCTATCGCCCCTGGCTACTGACATTCAGGCTGTCTGTGCACTTTTGTAGGCCACGATCAGAACGAAATACGGCCAGTTCTTCTCCCGAACCCCACCGATGGGTTTCCTAACTTCTTCAGAACACCCAAATCTGACACCGTGATATTACTGTCCAGCCCCAGTCTCTCCAGGAGTTCTCTATCTGGTAGCCCTGTGTGTGGCTGTCTTTGCCATGTTTTCTTCTCCTGGCATTTAACTCTTCTGCAGAACTCAACTGGTTTTAACCCCCGACCTTTCCATGCCTTAGCCGCTCATGGCAGAGTGAACTGAACTTGGATAGTTAAAGGGTTCGGTTTGATTTCTTTCTGCCTTAGCCCCAGAAGGGAAGAGTGGTCCTTTTTTGGTTCACGGCCCATCCCCAGCCTCTGCTAAGGCTGACATCACTACACATCTGTGGAATCCGAATACCATCGAGGATCCTGTTAGATGGGAGGCCTCGCACTGCACTGGTGTCTTCTGAAGTTGGTTGGATTCAGCAGATGTTTTATCTCACCCTCTTAGTCTTCTAAGACAGTTGAGCACACAGACAGTCCTCAGGGTCTCAGCCAATTTCAATAGCAAGTGATCAAGGGATCAGGGTTCACCCCTTGAACCCATGACCACCTTGCTGTCTGGACGGTGTCAAGACACAGAGCAGTGGCACTTCTAGAAGCATAGGAAACCTTGTTGGCATTGTTGTGCCCTGTGACCTTATGCGAGAAGGCAGCACCGTGTCATAGGACCAGATCAGAGTCACGTGATGAGCCTGAAGTTAATCTGGGTCCCTAAGCATATAATGATGTTGATAATGATAATGAATATAATGATTATTCAACCTCTTTTGATTCATATCTTCTTAGAAACAGAAAAACTGACATTCCCATCTCATACATTATGGCTGTATTCTTTTTTTAATTAAATTTTAAGTTAGTATACAAAGTAATGGGTTGCGTTAAGTACAGGGCCATTTTCTTTTAATTTGAGAATTTTATACAAGCGTTTAATGTGTTTTTATTAAATTCAGTCCATCCCTGCCCACCCAGTGTCTCCTCATAGCCCCACCCCTGCTTTTTTTCTCTCAACTTCAGGGGCTCTTAAAGAACCAAACAGTAATCCACCGAGTCTGCTTTGTGCAGCCTGTCTGTGCATGGCTGTAGCGCCCCATCCTGAAGCACCAGTCGCCTCTCCAAGGCCACATCCCTAGAGGACAATGACTGTGCCTCCCCCAGAGCCATCAACTGAAGGTAGCTCTTCAGCTAGAGGCGGGGTTTCATGAGGCCACTGTCTTCCATGCTGGGATTTTGGTCGACTTGATCCTGTGCATATAATCACATCCACGAGGTGTTTGTCTACACGAGGACCCTTAGCAAGACGGAAAGAGTAAAAAGAAGGGGAAATAAAAACAAAAGCAAAGCCCTGGGGATCCTTTTCTGCAATTCCATGAAGGTGTCCTTCTTCTAAGGTCAATACGGTAGAACGAGACTCAAGACCTGAGAGCATTCCTGGGTGCCTGGGCACACACTGTGCCTAAGGGATGCGGTAGGAGATGGGGGAAGTAGTTAGGGGTGATTAGGTGTTTGCTGTTGCTATCGGTAGGCAGGTGAGATGGTTCTCCAGAGATTCATTTATTCATCCATCCACCCATTCATTCATGAAGGACCCAAGGATGCATGAACTTTGGTCTCTGCCTTGAAGGGTCTCATGGGCACAGACTGCTATGTGGTAATTTTGTGATAGTCCCATGGGAACACCAGTGGAGCTTTTTGAAGGTCCTCACGGGAGCCATGGCCAAGGTAAGCCTCTTATGGTATGACTGTTACCTAGCTAGAGCAAAGGAATGAGAAAAATGATACAAGCTGGGCTTGCTGAGCCCTTTCTGCAAGGGTACACTGAGGCATGCAAAGAAAGGGATTTGGGGTGGTGTTTTGCTTGCTAAGTGAGGCTTCCTCCCTGTACCGTCAGAAATGAGAGTCTAGAGATTTTTATCAATTCACTTGATCTCCAAGTCATTGCATTATTAGGCATTGTGTTTTCACTATTTTCCAAGCATATTCTGGAATCTTCTATTACAATAGGAGCTAAGCGAGGCCTCTTTGCCTAGACGGGCGTCACAACCTGAGGCCTTGCCGTTTCCCGGAGATGGTCGGAGCATCTCCCTCAGCTCTCCTTCCACTACGCAGGCAGATTCTCCATTCTCTTGCCAAGTTTAAGCTGACTTCTATGTTTTTCCAGGCACCGTGTCTACACAGCCCACTCTTTAATGTGCACCGTTCCTCAAACCTCCTAAGCTTGTGGGTATTTGAGCATGGAGTCAGAATGAACCTGCGGGTTGTATTTATGTTTTTTTCAACCTCTCACTTTCTTTGAGATGACTACTTACTTGAAGCATAGGAGAGGGAAATGGGAACTGTGGTGATGGAAAAATCCACCTGGGTTAATATTCCAAAGTATTAGAATCAGCCAGGCCTCGTTTTTTAAAAAATGACCATGAACTAGCAGCTCATGACCACTAGGGGGCAGTCTCTGACTCCAAAACCATTCCTCCATAGAGTCTTTTTTAAAAAAGAGATGCTCCAGTTTGAGCCTGGCATGGTGCCTTATTCCTGCAACTCCAGCCACTTTGGAAACTGAGGCAGAGGATCACAAGCTCAAGGCCTCACTGGGCTACAGAATGAGTTCGAGGCCAGCCTGGCCTACTTACTGAAAACAACGTGTCTCAAAACAGAAAGGGAAAGAAGGGTTTAGGGAATGGGGGCATACACACGTGACAAGATGGCTCAGTGAGTAAAGGTGCGTGCACGTGTGTGTGTGCGTGCGTGATTGTGTGTGTGGCGGGGGAGAGAGACGACTAAACTCAGAGTCTTGCACATATCAGACAAATGCTCTTCTCCTGAACTATATCCCCAGCTCACTCTCTGGGTTATTTCTGAAAAACTACACTTCCTTATTCGGTACGTGTGAATATACATATATGTGTGCACATTTGCACACCTCACACGGTACAAGTTTGGAGGACGTAGGACAAGGATGTGGTCCATTCTCTTCCTTCATCATGCAAATCCCAGGTATGGAACGTTGGTGTCAGGCTTTCAAAATAAGCACCTTTACTCACTGAGAAGTGTGGAATCAGAAGTGTCTTAGATGACAGATGCTTCCAGTTTGGAATCTCTGCAAAAACATAGTGAGATATGTTGAAGGTGGGACTCACACAGACGATGAAATTCTTCTGTCTCACACACCCTAAAGGCTATTTTATACAACGTTTAGTGTTTCAAGCCGTGGTACCTTCCGCTTGTAGCGCCGTGTCAGTGTGGGGTTTGGGAACACTTTGGGGTGTGAGGAATAGGGGTGTTCAACTCCTCCTAGTTTTTTGGTTTCCCCAGGATTTTATTATGAAGCATTTCTATGAGCCAGCAGTGAGGAGAATTGTACGGCAGGCATCCACACATCCATCTCCGAAGATCTCCCTTTGCTGGTGACCACACTTGACCAATCATGTGTCCGGCTGTCTTGCTTTCCATCCACCCATCCATCTTATTTTGACACATTTCAAAGTAAATTGCAGACATCCATTTATTTCTTGCTGAACAATTTGCCATATAAATAACAAACTCAAAATCAGAATTTATTTTTTAATTTTTGAGGTAGAATTTACGTATTATACTCATGTCTGAGGTGTCCAGTAGCTGAGCTATGACAACTATGGCTCTGTCATAGCCCCCACCCATTTCGTCCCTGACTGATTGATTGGTTGGTGTCACAGAGGTCACTGAGGAGCTAATAAACACTAAATGTTGACCTTGGAAGAATGCTCTTTGTGTGTGTGTGTGTGTGTGTGTGTGTGTGTGTGTGTGTGTGTGTGTGTGTTGGGGGAGTGGCCCTGGCCTCACCCACCCATTCCCCCCCAGTGAGTCTGGGAATTAAGGGGCCCTTGCCACCTAAGACCCCTCAGGCTCTATCATATCCATAGCTGTTGCTGTGTGAAGACCTAATAGTGCAGTACAGCTTGTGGGAAGCTTCCTATGCATTGGCCAGGGAGCAGATGCCCTTGAAGTAAGCCCAGCAAGGTATCAATGTCCCCGGCTGGAATGCAGAAGCTGATTCAAGTAGCATCCCCAAGTCTACAGTGCTGTGTATCCTATTCAGTGCCTTATTGAGAGCTATCTGCACACAGCACCAGCCAGGGCCCCTACCCAGCTTCCTCTGTGGCTTGGAAGTTGTAGGTGGATGTGTTGGATGTTAAAATCTCGAAGAGCTGGGGGAAGTTGGGGTTGCCCAATCTCTTCCTGGTCCCCCCACCGAGTATTATGAGAACATCCAAGGCCAGGCAATGTCCCGAGGTCCCCAACCTTAAGAGAAGACAGCACAGCCCCTGTGTCTAAATGCCTGAGGAACTTCACTGAGGAAGGTGCTGCCAGGACTGCAAATGTGACTCTCGGGGAGTCCCCAGAGTCTTCACTCAAAAGCACATGTGTATGGTGACTCTTGGACTCTGTGTGGGAATCTGTCCCACTGGAGTGCAGGGAAACAGACACCGAATGAGCCATGTTTATTGACTGTGGTGAAGATTGGAGTCAGCTTGAGCAGAACAGATCCATCTTCTGGGGTGTTAGGGAGTCCCTAAAATGCTGACTTGAAATAGGCCTGTATGGAGCTGGTCATATTCTGAATGGGAGCTGGTTATCCAGTGGTGTGCAGTTTATAAAAATTCACCAGGCTGTGCGATTATAATCCAAATGCTTTCATTCAAATTATAATCTGTTTTTCTTTTACTTACAAAACTTCAGAAGTACAAAGTCTGAATAATCAAAACCCCAGTTACAGGTATTGCCCTGGTGCAGATGTTGGCAAATTGTGGCCTATGAGCCAAATCTCGGCTGCTGCCAGAGTTTATAATGAAGTTTTATTAGACTGCAATCATATTCATTTGTATGGTGGGGTGTTTTTTTTTTCCAAACTCGTTACGCAGCTATATGGTTTGTGAAGCCTAGAGTATTTGCTCTTTGACTGTTCCTGAGAAGAGCTCGTTGACCTAGAGGAACATCAATAGCCATTGTGTAAGAAGGCAGGTTTCATAAAAGTAGCTGGTATGAATTCATGCTGAGTAGATACGTAAGTGCGGCAGGTACTGCCTGTGAACAAGAGTATGTGTGTGTTTAATAAGGATGGGAAGAAAGGTGAGGGAAGATACGAACTGGGATGCAGATATGGGGATCACAAAGGCTTGGGAGTGGAGACCTGGGGAGGGTGGTGGAGGGCAGTATCGTCTCTTTGTGTCTTTGTGCTAATTTCAGTTTTCTGTGCCACTGGGGATTGATTAACCCTTGTGTGTGCCAGACCAATGCTGGGTACCTGAGCCCCCTTTGAAAACTTCATTTTGTGATAGAGGCTCACTAAGTTATTCAGGCTGAGCTTGAACTCATGATCCCCCTGCCTCATCTCCTAAAGAACTGGGCTTATATCGTGTGTGTGTATGTGTGTGTGTATGTCTGTGGTGCGTGTATGTATATGTATGTGTAATCTATGTATATGTGTGCATGTGTGTGTATGTGTGCTCATGGTATGTGGGGTGTTTGTGATATATGTATGTAGATGTGTGTGATGTGTGTGTGCACACACACGTGTGTCGGTGTATGTGTGTCCATGAGCAAGCACAGAGACCAGAAGAGGCCCTGTCACTCTTGGTCTAATTTCTCTCATTGAATTTGGGGCCGGGCTGGCAGCCAGCAAGCCCCAGCAATCCTCCTGTCTCTGTCACTCTGTATCACTTGGTTGCAGGTGTGCACACCTGGCTTTTAAAATGGATGCTGGGGATTCAGACCCAGGTCCTCATGCATGTAGGGAAGGCATTCTCACCCACTGAGCCATTTCCCCAGACTGACTTTTATACTTTTTAAGGGAAAAAAACCCAATAAGATGGAAAAATCTTTATATAGGACAAAAAATCTGAATGCATGGTTCCAGCAAGAGTAGCAATCAGACCTGAGCGGCCATTTCCGTGACAGAGCGTTGGTTACTTTGAGCAGGATGCTGGTGGCCATAGCCATGGCCGCACCAGGCTTAGGCCCTGCCTGGGTGTTTTGTGTTCCCATTGTCACGCGCATGTATCTTCCTCATCTGTCCATTCCGTGAGCCGGCTCTGTTCTCTGAATTTCAGGCACGCTGGTTGCCTTCTGGCAGCCTCATCACCACCACAGCCCATCCAGTCCCCGCTTTGACTTAAAGAGATCTCTGACACTCCACCACTTCTGCCCTCAGTCCTGTGGCCTGGCTTCCTAATGCCGCAGAGTTCCTGCGGGTTGTGTGTTTCTGCTTCAGAACCGCCCCCCCCCTCCCCGGCCACTCTGTAAACCAGTTGCACCGGCAATACCTGGGGACTTGTTAGACTTGCGGAAATCCCAGATTCAACTCCAGGCCTGCAAATCGACATCCACACTCCTCCATTCTAACGTAATTCCCGTGTGGGATTTCTGCTCTCAGGAATCCTAGTCGCCCCGCTGTGGCGCGAGAGCCTCGAGGACGCAGGAAGAGTTCGCCTCGTTGTCCACTAGATGGCAGGCGCCACCCATGCTCGGTCCCATGCGGGCGGGCCACAGGTGGCCGGTGCCTGGTCTAGAGGATGCCTTCAGTTCCTTCCATGGTCTCAGCATCTCAGGCGTTGTGAAACTTTCCAGTCAGTGCCCCTGGTCCAGAATCCCCTTTTTCTGTTTTATGTATCTCCTTATGCATCTTGGCAAGGGCCTCGTACAGCAAGAGCTCCTGGCTTGAGTTGGTGCCAAATCGCCAGAGCTTTCCAGTACTTGTCTCCCCGTCCTGCAGGGAACGCCTTTATGTCCAGGAGAGCTGTGCGGGTCCCAGCTTTTAACCGGTCGGCTGTCCTCATTGAATCACTTTTCCGTGGATGGGCGGTGGCGGAATTTTGGTCGGGAGTCTGGGCTTTAAGGGCAGGCCTCAGTTTGAATGCTGGGTCTTTCACAGGCGCATTCTGTATGTGTATTCCCTGCTCTCCCAAGGAAGGCTGGAGGCACGCGCATGACTCTTGCATTCTTCTTAATAATGGGAGGTGAACAGGAAGCAAACAAAACGTGCCCCTAAGACAGGCTGTAAGGAAATAAAGGAGTGTAATATGTGGTTTGTCTGCCACTAGCAGAGACGGCATTTATCTGAGACTACGGTGGGAAACTTGGAGGAGAGCTGATTGCAGTCTCCAGGGAAGAACACGATAAACAGAGGAAATAGCGGAGCCAAAAGCCAGCAGGCAAGACTTTCAGAGCCTAATCCGAGTGGGTGTGGCTGAGCCTAGTGATGCGATGGCTGGGGCAGGGGCCCAGACTAGAGGGGAGGTAAGAGAGGGAACATCGCACTGGAGACAGGCCAGGGAGCTCCCTGCGGGGGGCAGGATGGGAGCAGGGTAGAGGGTGAGGGAGGCCCCGACTAAGGCTTGCTGTGTGGAAGACCATAACAACTCATACCACTGCCAGGCTGTCTTAAGAACTACAGGGAAGGAGGTGTGGTTCCAACCTCAGAATAACCTCAGGTCTGGAGGGGTTCACTCTGCTCTGTCACCTCCAACCCTTGCTGGTGGCAATGCCAGTGACTCGTTGGGGGTGGGGTAGAGGTGGGCTTTCCCCATGTAATCCTATTGTAACCCTATGGTGTAGTTACCAACATCCACTCTGTTTTATAGACGAGGAAACCAAGGGAGAGGGAGCAGAAAGACTTGAAGGAAGAGACGAGCAGGGGCGGAGTGGGGAGATTAAATAACTTGTTCAAACCACACAGCTAAGAATGTGTGGTGCTGGGAGTAGAACCTAAGTGTTCAGTTCCAGGTAGGTGCTCACGAACTCCATCTGGGCACTAAGCTTGAGGGATAAGCTGATGGCGCCCAGCTTTCTGCAGCCCCCTTTTCTGATCCCTGCCTGTATGCCCAGCTCATACTCAGGACTGGACCGGCCCTCTTCCCCTCGGTTCTCCCAACAACTCCTGCTGTTGCTTCCCCTCTTCTTCCCTCTCCAACTGTGTAGAGACCAGAGCTGAGGAGCCACTGCCTCCAGCCCATGGAGACTAACTCCCAGGCCTCCCCCTGCCCTGGGCTTGCCTTAAGTCAGCCCTGCTACTTTGCGAGAGTAAAGCCAATGTTTGCAGACCTGTGAGGTGGAAAGTGGTCCCTCTTCGTCAGGTTAGCCTAGCTTTCTGCAAAATGGTGGCTTCTGTTGGCCAAGTCCTGGCCAGGAGACTAGGTATGAGAGATGGGTGAGAAACAGGCATGTGGAGAAAGCCTTTCCTTACTGAACCTGGAACATTCTGGCTAGTTTGGCTGGTCAGCACGTTTTCAGGGTCTGTGCATCACCCACCATGCCCTAGGAGCTGGTTTTGAGGTTCGTGCTGTGCCCGGTTTCACATGGGTGCTGGGGATCCAGACTTGAGTCTTCACGCTTGCCTGGCCCACACCTTACATGCCGAATCATCTCCTCGGTCCCTTCCTGACTGATTTTGTCTGCCAACCAAATCTTCTGTACAGTGGCCTTTTAATTCAGCCGTCAGGTTGGCCTGTGTGAATGCACTTTTCTGAGCCAGAAGTCCAGGTCCCTGTGGCCCCAGAGAGAGGCTAAGTTGAAGCCACGCCCTGAGGAAACTTACAACCCTGAAGTCAAATCTTTGAGAAATTTGGACATTTAGAACCGTTCCTAGCTGCAGCGCTCATTCTCAATGACCTGAGACATGTGATCTATGCAACAGAAGCATTCAAAGGATCCGGTGCCTAAGCTTGTCACTTCAAGACCCTGATCCTATTGTGCACTCTGCCAACACTTGCCAGCACTTATGACATACCAGGTGTTTCAAGGAGACCATCTCATTGAATCCTCATCCTGCCTCCCATCCCTGAGGATGTACACTTAATTTTCAGGCAAAGGGGTCGCAGTGGGGAGAGTTCATAATAGTCATATGGCTGTTAAGTGGCCTATGTAGCATACAAGTCCCAGATTGTCTGACTGCAGGACTTGTGTCCCTAGACACTCTGCTGCCCACTTTTCTAAGTGTTCTGAGACATTTTAGGATTGGAGAATTGAGGACATCAAGAAAGGGAGAGAAGAGAGAAAGGGGAAGAAGGAGAAGGAGAAGGAGGAGGAGGAGCAGAAGGAGGAGGAGGAGGAGAAGGAGGAGGAGGAGAAAACACTAGCAAGGGTGTGCATCAGGTTCACAACAGCATCCAGAGAAAGTGTTCTTACGTTAAAATAAAATGACGCTCCGAGAGATCAGGTTACCATGGGAAATACCTTACCCATGAATGGTGAGCCTTGGAAAACCCTGGGACCATTCAGAGCCAAGAGCCACTCTGAGTACAGTTTAATGGGGGTTACAGTAGACGTTGAATACCTTAGGGGTAGGCTAGTCTGGAGGAGGGTATCAGAGGAAAAACTAGAGCCAGGGTCAACCAGTTGCAGTTGGCAGAAAACCCAGGGAAGTGGGTTGCAAAGTAGATAGTAAGGATTACTTTCCTACTAACTAGCTCCACGTCTTAGTCCATCCTGTGCAGGAGCCCTGACAGGCTCCCACTTACACATCTAGTGTCTTGGGAATTTTTCATTCCCACATGAGGCAGCTTAGGTCCTCTGGCCTAGCCCATACCTAACCTACAACCTCGCAAGTTCCCAAGAAGCCGATGCCCTTGCCGGCATACTGCCCAGCACTCTTCCCCAGGACACCACTTATGGAACACGAAGTCCAGACCAAAAGGGAGTAGTTCAGATGTTGTCTAGGACAGAGACATTCCTGCCTTCCTCGTTCTAGGTCAGTGGCTTTTCACCTTTATAGATTGAAGCCCTCTGTGCAACAGTAGGTCTTCTGAATCTTACTCTCCCTCTCCCCCCCCCAACACACAGTCAAAACTGAACTTGTATGCTTTCGTGAGTTTCCTTCTCGAAGCCTCCTGCTCTAATGATTTTAAGAAGCCTTTAAGGAAGATGATCTTGACTCTCCTGAGTTGTCAGTGGTTATCTGATGACAAATCTGAAAAGCAGTTGCTCAGAAAACTTCTCTTTCTGAACCTCTGATGACACTGCTCTTGGGTGGGAGCTGCTCAGGGTGGGGCCGGCATGTCACACCATGTGTCTAGCTTGGGTCATAGATGGTTAAACTTTTCAGCTTTCTGCCAAATATGCCAGGGCCTTTACCCTCTCCCTTTGTATAGTTTTCTTTTTACATGCCCAATTTTGGGCACAAGTATTGTTGGATGCTCTCCAGGAACATAGGACAGCCATTTTGAGACCTTCTTGTTTTTGTATCGGGTGTCTCATGGTCACGAGTTTCTTGACATCATTCTCTGGTCTTCCCTCACCCATCTCCCAGTTTTTATTACTAATTTTTTAAGTGTAGGAAAAGAGGGGCATGGGACTCCACATAGAGCCACATAAGAAAGTACCAGAGTCCCTCAAAGGCAGAGGAATCCGATGGAACAAGGCGGCCATGAGTCTGTTGGAAGGGAATAGCAAGGTCAGAGGAGGAGGGTTAGGATTGACTATCATCAGTCATTTCAGTGAACTCTGGAGGGTTTACTGCTCATTCTTGAGCCTGGGAGAGCGGGACCTAAAAATGAGGCGGACTTTGGTGGTTGGAATGAAAATGGCCCCCATAGGCTCCTAAGGAGTGGCACTATTCGGGGGTGTGGCCTTGTTGGAGTAGGTGTGGCCTTGTTGGAGGAAGTGTGCCACTGGGGTGATCTTTGAGGTTTTAGATGCTTAAGCCAGGCCCGGTGTCACTCTCTCTTCCTGCTGCCTGTGGATTCAGATGGAGAGCTCTCAGCTACTGCTCCAGCACCACGTCTGCCTCCATGAGCCAGGCTTGCTGCCATGACAATAATAAACTAAACTGTAAGCCAACTCCAATGAAATGATTTTCTTTCGGAGAGTTGCTTCAACTAAGACACGGACTAAAGTCTCATGCAATGGCCAGCTTTATTCAGAGCATCAGGCAATTTATATTCTGAGGGTTAAGAAGAGTTATCTGAGTAAAGTGTACAATCACAAGGACCAGCCATGTTTTTCTAAAGAGGTACATGAATATCAACCGCTGAAGTGAACTCACTCATGTCCATTACACTTGGGAGGAGCACAAAGACACATTCTAAGAACAATTCTATGTTTTGAAGAAACTGAGGACACAATACTCATGTCTTGTTTTCTTGGAGTTTTTCACACGCACTTAGAATCTACACAACTTCATTCTTGGACCGTATTCCCACACTGGAGTATAAGGATTGCCCCTCAGTTGGCTCATATCCAAACCTGGAGTATAGGAGCCCATCAAGGACATGACTGTGGTGGAGGTGGTGGTGGAGGTGGTGGTGGTGGTGGTGGTGATGGTGGTGGAGGTGGTGGTGGTGGTGGTGGTGATGGTGGTGGAGGTGGTGGTGGTGGTAGTGATGGTGGAGGTGGTGGTGAGGTTTTAGGTGGCTTGATTTCATAGGAAAGCTGTATTTCCAGGTCAGTCTTTTACTATAGAAATGGTGAACCCTGGGGGGAGGGGCAGGTTCTCCAGGGCCAGCAAGGTCTCAAGATATCAGAGGATCTGAAATACATAAACATAAAAGTATTATTAATCTCACAGATGTGAGGAGAAAGATCACTGACTCAAGTTATGGCAAAATTAAAGCAAACTTTATTTGTGTACACATCAGAGCTAAAATGGCGGTTGTCTCCTAATGTAGAGTTCCTGAGACCAGCCTGAGCCAATTTCTCAAGCCCTTTGTATAGGGCAAGACCATGGGGTGGGGGATTTGCATGTAAGCACGGTTACAGGAGCAAGACCAGGCCATTAAGGAAAGTAGGTCATGGAACAATGGGTGTAGAACGTTTCTGAGAACAAATAGCTCCAGGAGGTTGGATTTCGTACGTTCTATGGTTACTGGGATACTGTGCAGCCCAGCTCCAAGAAACAGAAATTTAACTTTTATAGTAAACAGGAAATTAACTTCACTGCAGACTCAAAAGGGCTTTTAGGAACAAAATGGAGATGGGCTGGTTTCTCTGTATGATTCCTGGAAATAATTTTTGTTCATGAAATACCTATAGATTTAAAAACAAACAATCCAGTACCAAAGACTTGATGATGAAGACAATGTTCCCTGCCCAAAACCTAGTTCCACTCCTTAGATAGTCTTTTTTATCACGTTTATTTTTATTATTTATTCCATTTATACTTTAATTTTGTGCTTACAATGTTCACCAGCTTATGTGTATGTAATGCTACATGCATGCAGTACCTAAGGAAGCCAGAAGAGGGCATTTGATTGTCTGAGCTGGAGTCACAGACGATTGTGAGTCACCATGTGGTTACTGGGAACTGAGCCCTGGTCCTCTGGAAAAGCAGCTGGTGTTCTGAACTGCTGAGCCATCATCTTCCCAGCCCCTAGAGTCGTCTTCTTAAACTTGGTCTTGCATCAGGGTCTCTTCTAGCGTTTGGTCACTAGGTATGAGATGCAGCTAGATGAGACTGTGTAAATCTGTTTCCACTGGCGGTGGTGTGTCCCTCTCCAATGGGAACACACTCAGAGGACCATCGTTCTTTGGACAACTCCTCTGGAACCCCTCTGGCACTTGAATGCTGTATGTTCTAATGAAGGTTCTGTTCCTGTTTGTGTCCCCTTCCTTTCCTTCTTCAGCATATCTGCAGCACAGGTTTGCTGACATTTCTAGCTCCCTCACTGAATAAGCTCTCACTAAGCACCTCCTAGGTCTTGGGCACTGACTTGGTCCCTGGGAATGTGTCCTGTCTTCATGGAAGTTGCAGTCTAGTACTTTATCTGTTGGTTAGTTTTGTTATTGAAGACAAACAATTGTGTTACTGTGGAACCACAGTTGCTCAGGCACCATGCAAAGGGATGGGTATGGCTATGTGTGGCTGCTAAAGCTTTGCTTTCCAACATAGGTGGTGGGTCAGGTTAGGTTATAGATTGGGACAATCAGGGGGACACAGTCAGGCTTCTGATGTCCTTGGGTTTCCCATCCAGACTTATGCAACCTTTTTTTGAAAACATTTATGAGAAATTGTACCTGTGAAGAACATGTAGATTCTCTTCTAATTATTATTCTCCGAATAATGTAGTACAACAACTAACATAGCCTGGATGCTGCATTAAATGTTTCAAGTAATGTAGAGGTGATCCAAAGTATAGAGGAGAATTTAAACTGGGCATGATGGTGCATACCTGTAATTCCAGACCTCAGGAAGCTGAGACAGGGAGATTATAAACTCAGAGACATCTTGGGCTATATGGAGAGACTCAGTCTCAAAAAAAAAAAAGTATAATAAATGGGGGAATATGCATTGACTATATGTAAACGCCGCAGCATTTTACATAAAGCATGTGAGTGTCCATGGGTTTGTGTATCTATGGGGGTCTGGAACCAAAGTGCCCCACAGACACCGAGGAAAAATCAGATGGTAGGTACTAGGGAGAACACGGAAGCAAGGTGAGGGGTATTGCAAATTTAGCTGATGTATGAAGAGTGAGCTGTAAGATGGGGCATTCCCTTGAAGATTTATGCCGGAAGTGAGCAGCAGGCCCAGTGGCTCCCTGGAGGAAGACCATTCCAGGTGGAGAAACATCACCTGGGAAGGCCCACGGCATGGATGTGCCTGGTATGTCAAGGCACAGCAGGAGGCTGTATTCCCTGGCACAGCCAAGGAGAGCAGAGCAGAGCAGAATGCTTTGTCATCTGCTATCAAAATTGCTCCTTTTCTCTGAGCACAATAAGAACTTGTTATTGAGGCGCTCGTCGACCCCGCAGCTCCTTGAAGGTGTGTAATTTTCATTCCGTCTCTTCTTTCCTCCACTGCAGCCAGTGTCTCTTGACTTTCCATTTTGTAAGAAGCACCAGGCATTGAACACATGAAATATTTAATCCCCACGGGGCCCATATAGTCCCCCTTCCTAGAGAGGAGGAAATAGGAAGCTTTAGTAAGGGCTAACAAGATGGCTCAGCCAGTAAAATGTTTGTGTGTAGGTATGAGGACCAAGTTCAGAGGAGTTAGTGGCTCATGGGTGCAGTCTCAGTGCTGGGAAGCAGAGACAGGAGGATCCCTGGGGCTTGCCAGCCAGTCTAATAGCTAGGTTCAGTGAGGGACCCTATCTCAAATCACACACACACACACACACACACACACACACACATATGCACGCACATACACATACACACACATGCACACGCACACATGCACACATGCACACATGGTGGGGGGTGAGGCTAGTGGCTCCATCAAGATTACACAGCCAGTAAGTGTTAGCTAGGATTTGATCTCCTGTCTGTCTTAATACAGAGACCTTAACACTTAATTATAGTGTTGGACAGTGGTGTAATTCTTTAGAGATAGTGGGGACCCTGTGGCTTTTGGACCATAAAATTAAAAAGCTCTTTGCCAAGCTAGGTTGTGTGCTTATCAATCAAGGCAAAATGAGGGCTGCTCTGAGAACTGGGGATGGAGGCTCTTTTCCGGGGAGTTCTGACCAAGCCACTGACAGCTCATTTATGTGATTCGGCTGCAGTTTGACATTCATAGTACAAGACTTGCATACGATTAGCCTGATCATCCTCACACGGTCTCTCTGGGGGGAAAAAAAAGAAAGAAAAGAAAAAGCCTCTGGAATTTTCCCTCTGTCTGGCCTTCTGCATGATGTAACCAAGGCTTTATTTAGTTGGTTGTCTATCCGGGAATAGTGTGGTCTGCCGCCGTCTGCATCACTGTGGGCTGATTGAGGTCTTGTTTTCCTGGAGGGCAGACGCTGTTGCGCAGACCTGCTCGGCTGCTCTCCTCCCGCAGGATCATTCGAGCAAACACGCTGGCAGAATTTCTTCTGTGCATGACAATGATCTCTTCAAGTGTAAGCCGGAGTCCTGTTAAATATGCATTGCAAATGAGCTGTAAATGAGGAGCCTCCTTGGCACGGGTCTGGAGGTCTGAACTCTGGGGGCCTCTCCATCCCTTCTTATCACCTGGCTGATGAATCGCACGCCCTTTTTACAATCATTTTTTTCCTGCCCACCCGAGAGCTCCTAATGAGGGCAGAAGCTGCCTGCTCGTGTAACCCCTTCAGACACCTGGTGATTGGATGCCAGAGAGGCAGCAAGCTTCAGATGCACCTGTCAGATGCCCTGAGTTATCATCAGCTGCCCGCTGGGCTCTGAGAAGTGCTGGGAAGCAGTGAGAAGGTTAGGTAACTGGCTGCTATTGTCTGTGCCTCCTCCTCCCACTAGGAGCGGCGGGAGGCAGCCATGGATGGCTGGATTTGGGCTCTCACGCAGCTGCCTTTTCTGACCCTCACTGGGTGCCTGCCTCAGCTCAGAGAATGGGTCTCTGCAGGGATTAGGAATGAGAGCTGAGAGCCTGCTCCCCGGGTTGAGGATCAATGAGCCTTTGATTCTGTTCCTTCTTCCAGTCTAGCCCACTGCCTTTGCCTATAGCTCGAGAAACCCCAATCTAAGAGGATTTTCAAATTGGGGCAAGGAAAGTGAACTGGTCTGCAGGAAATATGGTTAGACGCAAAAGACAAGGAGACAGAGTCACAAAGAGATAGCTGTCCCCAAGAACACCCCAGTAGCATATTTCTGATTCTTCCTTTTAATTTTTCTTTCTTCTTCTCCTCCCCTACCCAACCCTGCCTGATGCAGAGACTGGAGCTCAGGGTTTTGTGTGCGCTAGGCAAGCCCTTTACTGCTGGAGCTACCCTCAGCCTCTGCTTCTGTTTCCAGAGGCAGGCTCAGTATAGTTTCCTCGACAGAGGGATCAGCTGTCATTCTGTAGAAAGCAGAGTGAGCGAAGTGAGTGACCTCCTGGGTGAATGTGCATTGTTGACATGGGCGCAGCCTTGTCAAGGACTCCAAGGCCTTGGACCCATGAAAAATTGTTAAAGCCATTTTCCCACATGGACCAGGCTCTGGAGGGTGACAGGGTTCTCCTTAGGGTCCGAGTGTGAGTGCTTAGGGGTGATTTATAAGTGTGTGCAAAGACAAACAACCGTAGCTTCCTCGTCTTGATGCTTGTGATGGAGGCTGCTTGCCTACAGAGGTTTATTACTGAGACTAGCCAACCCCAACCCTGTGCTGTACCTGATAGACGCTCCAGGGTTCCTGGTTGCCAGAGGGTTCCTAGTGTCTCAGAAAGAGCATATGCCCACCCAATCCCTGCTTTCCTCTGTGTGTGTGTGTGTGTGTGTGTGTGTGTGTGTGTGTGCGTGTACATCTGCTTTCTTCATTCCCTCATTGTCTCTATTTAGGGTTCCAAGACCCAAGCCTCATGGCACCCAGTATCTTTTTCTATCTAAATATAAAAAGTATGTATAGCATCAGTACCAAACACAGTGCCTAGCTCTTTACTGGACTGGCATGTTTCTCTCTATTTATAGTTGGGAAAGTGATGTTCAGAGGGCTTTGCTGATTTACCCAAGGTGATTTGGTTTGGTACATGGGCATAACTGGCATTGATTCATGTCCTGTTGACTCTAAATGTGCTGTTAGCCATTGTGCCCACACTGAGGGTATAGAGTTGAAGTGGCTTCAACTCAAGCAATGGGTATACTTTCCCTCCGGCCTTTCAGCAAACACAACAGCTTCCATTTCTTTTCTGCCTTGGAGTTACCAGCTCCCCCATGGGGTTCTCCTTGGCTCTGATCTGGTTAACTCAACAGTCTCCTCAACCATTCCTCTGATGCTAAACTCACGATTGCTTCTCATCATCTCCTAAGAGACAGGTTGTAGGGCTTTCAGTTACACCGTTTTTTCTAGAGAGATGATAAACTGGCAAATACTAGACTGGGGGTACTTTTATGTTCAGGCTTATTCAGCATGGGTACTCTATACAGGTTTTCATAGAGGGGCCCTTGCCTGGGGCATGAGCCTAAACGTTGATGCAAAGGCTTATTTCTGTAGCTTTGTCTTTGGTTAGTCTTGAGCACATGGTGCATTGGCAAGGCCCAGGGCCAGCTACATCCTACCAGCAGGGCGTTTGTCTTTAGAACGCTTACTGTGGAAAGAGATGGTGGTGTTAGCTGCCTTGTGCCTCTGGTCGGTGCTCAATAAACACTTGCTGAACATAAGAGTTTCAGCAAGAAGGCTCAACAGTTAAGAGCATTTACTGCTGTTGAAGAGGACCTGGGTTCAGTTCCCAGCACCCACATGACAGTTTACAGCTCTTGGTTAACTCCAGTCCTTAAGAATTTGTCACCTTCTTCTGGCCTTCACAGGGAGATGGTATGAAGGTGATGCACACATATACATGTAGGCACACTCATGTGTACAAAAGAATAATAAAGATTTAATCTTCAAAAAAAGGACAGGATCTCGTTCATAATTATTCAGTAGTCCCAGGCTGTGTATTGACTTGGGCCAACCCTGCCTTTCTCTAGCAGCACACGTTTGGTAAAGGAAGAAATGCTGGAGCTTCTTGGTCTTCTGGAACCCTGTGGTGACCTATGAGGTAATTCCTATACCATGCCTATGGCTCCCCTCCCTCCCCCCAGTTTAACATAAGAAAATAATGCAGCCTCAGAGAGGTGACTTCATGTACCCAGCTTTCTCATCTGCTGGGGAGCAGAGGGCCTTGAATTAAATTTGGGTGTGACGGACTCTCGTTCTAGGTTGATAATGTCTAGCTTTCCCAAGGGTGCAGATTTTCCTTCTGGCTTCATTCATTCAGCTCTTGTTCAAGCCTTTTTAGGCTATACCTTCGATATGGGGTGGGTTCGAGGTGTCCACACGCTATCTCACAGACCTCCTAAGAGAGTGAGATCAGTGAGTGCTCCCTCACTAGAGGACGCTAGTGAGCGATTATGCAGCTACATGCTGGGAGCTCAGCTTCCACCTTAGGGTCAGGAAAGACACTGCCGGAGTTTGGATGGGGAGGAACTTACACTAGCCGGAAGCCGGCCTGCCCCTTGCCGGGACTCTGTGAGCTGTTTTGTCTGTTTTATACTTTGAAAGATGAATGAAAACTTTCATGGGCTTCTGCCTTCTGAAATCCACTCTTCCTGCCCAGCCAGAGGGCTCTTTCTAAAATGTAAATCAGACCCCACTGTTGCTCTCCTGCTTCACCTAAGCCAAGACTTCTCCAGCTTTCAGCTGAAGTCCCACGTCCTCAATCCCACTCTCAGTGATGCTCTACAGCTGCTCTGCCCTTGGCTTGATATTTAAATCTCTCTCTCTCTCTCTCTCTCTCTCTCTCTCTCTCTCTCTCTCTCTCTCTCTCTCTCTCGTGTGTACGCATGTGTATCTGGAGCACCATGCATCTGGAGGTCAGAGGACAGCCTTAGGTGTCAACTGTTGCCTTCTAACTTCTTTGAAACAGGGCCTTTTGCTCACCACTGCAAGAGGCCAGGCTGACTGTCCCGTAAGCGTCTGGGAGTTTGTCTCTCTGCCGTCTGCAGATGCACATGGACTCAGCTCTAGGGATCTGAACTCGGGTTCTCCTGCCTGTGCAGCAAGAGCTTTAACCATTGAGCCGTCTGTCCAGATCCCTCCCCGATGTTTCAGTATCTACCTCTTACTGCTTTTGAGTTGGGAATAAATGTCACCCCCTCGGAGAATCCCCAGGACAATCTAAAGAAACTCTCTCCCCCAATCAGTTTCTGCTTGATGTCCTCTTTGCATATACCTTGGTCTTTCCTTGTGGTATTTGCTTCTTGTTTGCTGTTCTCCACTGTATGGGGGACAAGAATCTAACTAATTCTTTTACATTATACATGAATGCGGTATGTAACTGACAGGGGCAGGTGTACAATAAGTGTTTGCTCAATACGTGATTCAATAGATGGAACAGGTGGGTCGCTGGGCTGAATGAAGGCCCGGGGCAGGCAGGTGCATCGGGTCTCGGGTGTTGTTTGGACTGTAGAGTAGCAGTGGAAGCTGATGGATGGTAGATCACAGACAGACCTTCTCAGATTTCCTAGGGTTTCTGGACATCATACAGACATTGCCGAGCCCCCAGAGATGGTAATAGCCTGATCCAGACACCATGGGTGACGATTAAGAAGAAGGATTGAACGTCCAAGGGACAGGAGATTTAGAGACCCATCAAGGAGCTATTGATCTCAGTAGGATGGATGAGACGAAGCACACTTGAATTAAAGCAATGACAACAGAAATGGAAGGATGAGAATAAATCGATCTATAGGACCAGGAGAGAGATGGAGAGGTGAAGGATTGCCTGAGATTTCTGGCTCGGGAAGATGTGTGGGTGGTGAACACAATGCCCAGTCAGGACAAGAAGATGGAGGGGCCCACTTGAGGGAAAAGATGAAGCTTTTGCTTGTGCACAGACCGAGACTGAGATGTGTGGGGTCACATATGAGGTGATGCATAGGAGGCAGGATGGATCTGGGGGTCCAGCGATGCAGCCGTGGAAGGAGAGATGAGAGGATACAGGCAGAAGTCACAGGCAAGGCAGTGGGGGAGGAAGCCAGTGTTAGCCTGAAGCTGGGAGAGCAGTGTGGTTAGGACCATGGGACATAGGTCTGCTTCAGGGGCTAGAGGGTGCCAACCGGAAGTCACCAGTTTCGTCATTTGACTCAGAGATCTGGACAGTGATGGTTCAATGGTGGAGAGAGTGTTAAGGGCCAGAAGGCTGGGTATTTGAGAGACTAGGGAAGCAGAGGACTGGAAAGGGAATTATGGCCAAAAGATTGTGCCCTTCAGCATGCCATCATGGATGGAGGAGGTGTCACTGAAGTCACATTTCTGCCTTAGGAGTTTCTGACTGTCACTGGCTATGGAATGAGGTGTTATTTTGATAGTGTAGACACTGGAGGAAGAGCTGCGGAGAAGGGGTTCTGAGATGAAAGGAGATGGCAGAGGGTGGTGGGTGAATATAATCACAGTACATGGATGGTAGACACCTACAAATCTGTCCACAACAGAGGAAAAATAATACTGAATTGAGGTTATAAAAAAGGGGCGGGGGATAGAGGAGACAACGTCAGATCAAGATGTGCGTGGAGGAGGTTTGAGGGGTTGGTGGAAGGGAAGAATGGCATCATGGGAGAGCTTGAGGTGTGAGAGAGAAAGGAAGCTTTGCTGTCAGGTTGAGTGGTGTTCAAATCCCAGTTCTGTCACATGCTAGCTGTGGGACTTTGGACAGGTTAGTTAGTCTGCCAGAGTCCCTGGTTCCTCACATATACACAGAGTTATGGTAAGGAAGAAGGAACCTGCTGACCAGGTTTTCCCAGCACCCAGAACACAGTGAGGTTTTAGTTAGGGACATCTTACCAAATGTCTTTTATGCTTGATTTATCATCATCATCATCATCATCATCATCATCATCATCATCATCATCAACATCGTTGTTGTCATCCTCCTCCTCCTCCTCCTCCTCATCCTCGTGTGTGTATGAGTTTATGTGCACCATGTGTGTGCATGAGCCAGGAGGCCAGAAGAGGGAGTTGGATTCCATAGAACTAGAGTTACAGGTGGTCGTGAGCAGCCATGTGGGTGCTGGGAATTGAATCCAGATCGTCTGCAAGAGCAGTGCTTTCTTTAAACCATCGAGCTGTTTATCCATCCCCTTTTTATCCAAAACCTTTAAAAAAAATTAAATCTATTAGCCGGGCAGTGGTGGCACATGCTTTTAATCCTCAGGAGGCAGAGGCAGGCAGATCTCTGCGAGTTCAAAGCCAGCCTGGTCTGCAGAGCTAGTTCCAGGACAGGTTCCAAAGCTACAGAGAAACCCTGTCTCAAAAAACAAACAAACAAAAAATAAATCTATTACATTCTGTCCTATCAAGACTTTATAAGCAACATTTAGAAAACACCCAAGTGACCACAGTAATCCTATTCTAAAGGCAAAATGCTATACTTGGAGGGTGAACTTGGTTTCTTATGGCACCTAGCATGGTTATGGGACTTCCCATGTAATGGGTGCCATTTGTAAAAGTGAATCACTCCTGCCACAACAGCCAGCCCTTCCCTAAGAACCACCCTGGAGAGAGCTGCAGTTTGAATGGCTATGCCACCTCTCAAGGGAAGTCCCCTGGCCATGATCTCTCAAGAGGGTTCCAGTGGACACCGCAGCTCATTCTCTGCCTCAATTGGAGAAAACCCAGAGAGGCTTTCCCAGGGGTGTACCCCTGTCATGATCAAGTGCAACATTGTTGCAATTGATCGCACTTCAACTTCTCTGGCTGCCTTTGCCTTGTTCCTTGCAAGACTATTCTCAAGAGCGCTCCATGACACTCTTCAGACACAAAAATCACCCTGCTGGAGTATATTGTCATGGGGCTTAGCTTAAGAGATCTTGTGTGATGTTTACAGCTTTTGCCTAAACCGCACGCTTTAAGAAGGTACCAGCTGTCTGTCTTCTATCAGTCAGTCTAGACACATCACGGGGGCTCGTTCATTACTTCTTTACTATGTCAATGAGCAGGTGTCCTAACTGCACACAGGAGAGCGCTGACGCATGTAGATTGTCCCAGAGTTGTGAATTACAGAGAAGATGATCTGAGAATGCCTTTCAGTGGGTGAGAGAGCTCACCCAGCCCACCCAGCGTGAGGCCTTCCTTAGAAACAGCCCCACCTTTCACAAGCGATTTCCCAGGGGTTTTCTATCAGCAGCCACTGGCCACAATGTATAAAACGTTCACACGGGAACATTGGGGCTGCATTCTGCATCATTGTAGTACAGAGGGGTTGTTCCTTGAGGCCTTTAATTTTCTAGCTTTCATTATGGGAGAGTAAAATGTATCACTTGCATTCCAAAATTGATTTTTATTTCCCAAAAGAAGTCCATAAAAATAAATAACTTCCCAGGAGGGAAAATAGAAAAGAACTCTACGCAGGGCAATTTGTTAAAAGAGAAAAGAAAGCTGGAAGGAACAAAGCAATCTAAACATTTAGATTTATATTGTCCTCCCCTTCCCTCTCAAAGGGGAGGGGACCCCTAAAGCTCACCTGGAGCAGTTTCACAAGAAGGTAACTGAATCATCACCTTGTGGTCCTCTGGCATCACCATCCATAAATGCACATGTACTCTGCATTGCAGTGCTGTTAGCGAGAAGATGCATTACCAGTATCTTACTAATTGTATCAGTAAGTGTTTGCTACATAACAAATTACCCAAAATAAATTGGACTCAAAATGGCAAGCATTCTTTCCTTCAATTTTGTTGGTCTGTTGCTGGAAGGTTCTTAAGAGCTGGACTGTGTTGTTTGGGACTGGATGGTGGAGAATATCTCCACTATCATGGTTAAATAATAGTTCAGTGGAAGTTGGAATGACTAGTATTGGCATTGTCTCCCATGAGCTAGCAGGCTATCTTTAGCTTGCTCATTTGGTTCTGGTCATGAGCATCCTCAGAGCAATGTGTTGATCCAAGTCTTGGTTGGCAAGCGTGTGTGTGTGTGTGTGTGTGTGTGTGTGTGTAGTGTATGTGACTATGTGGGTTCCTGTGCACTTGTATGTGCTTCTAGAGGCCAGGATGTTAAGAGGTCCACCTCTATCACTTTCCACCTATCTCCTTGGCACAGGTGTCTCACTGAACCAGAGTTCACCATTTTGGCTAGGCTGACTGGCCAGCAAGCTCTTGGGAACAACCCATTTCTGTCCCCTCCCCCAATGCTGCAGTTATAGGTGCACAACCAAAGGCCTGGCTTCTTTTTCTTTTTTATTGATTTTTATTGAGCTCTCCATTTTTTCTCTGCTCTCCTCCTTGCTTCTCCCCTCCCCTTCAACTCTTTCCCAAGGTCCCCATGCTCCCAATTTACTCAAGCCTGGCTTCTTATGTGGGTGCTAGGGATTCAAACTTGGACCATTGTGTTCTCGAGGAAAGCGGTGAGCCACTTCCAGCCCCCTCAAGCAGCTTTGAATCTACACCACACTAGCTGATTTTCCAGTTGCTAAGGCAGACTTACCTAGATCAGTGATTCTCAACCTTCCTAATGTTGCAGCACTTTAATGCAATTCCTCATGTCATGGTGACTCCAATCAAAAAGTTATTTTGTTGCTACTTCATAGCTGTAATTCTGTTACTGTTATGAATGGTAATGCAAATATCTGATATACAGGATGTCTGTTATGTGACCCCTGTGAAAGGGTCTTTTGATCCCCACAGGTTTAGAACTGCTGGTCTTGATGGAGAGAATGAGAAAGGTTCCTCACTTCCATTGAATGTCATATTCTCAACCACACAGTAGGCAGGGGAGATACCACGTAATCTTTTTTTCACAGTGAATAGACTGGAGGTATCGACCAACTGGCATGAACTCATCCATTAAACCAAGAACCCACTCTGTAACTAACTGATCAGGGGTAAGTTTCTAAGTTAACAGTGTGTGGCCAGGGTCTCTCCCTTCCCTCCACTTCTTCCATTGCTTTGGCAGCCAAGGACACAGGGAGACAGGTCCACCTGGGGACTGAACCACTGGTCTTTCACTCTATTCTGAATAATACCTTTGGGGGGGGGCAGAATTTTGCTATGTAGCCCAAGGTGGTCTGGAACTCATGATCCTCCTGCCTCAGGCTCCTGAGGGCTACAGTTACAGTTCATACCCCCTTGCCAGGTGATGTTCTTACCAGTAAGCATACATGTATACTTTTGCTGGACATACTCATATCCCTCCTCACTCTCATCCATCATCTCCTCTGCTCTGTCTCTGGAAGCTGAGCCCATAGTGGACGCTTCATGTGCTCCCTTGTTCTTTATCTTTCTGACTGAGCTCATGCAGTAAGGCATAGGCAAAAAGTTAGAATCTATAGAAGATGGGAGGAGGCCCTTCTGTCCCAAAGCCTCTGCTCTTGGCTGTACCAGATCTCCCTTGGTTTATGTAACACTGTTTCTTCAGGCTCCTCAGGCCAGGAGGGGCATCTGAATGTCATGAAGTTTGGGGTTTCATCCATTGCTGATACCTTTAACTCAATATCTCTGGAAGAATTGGACCTTCTGGATCCAGTTCTGTTTTCTGCTGTACTTTATCCGGCTACACTTCGGTTAGTTCTAATTTCTTCCGATGGGAAAAGAATGGCATTTGCAGCAGGAACTGGAATGTCCTGCAGGGTGCACCCATGCAAATGAGAGTATAGCCCGGCGGGATGCCATTGTGGCTGGAAGAATGTTGGAGAACGTTAGCCTAGGGTATGGGATTTCTCACTGTCTTGGCTTCATCCAGGGAAATCTGAGGACTCCAGGACATGCAAGGATAGCCATGTCATCATTTCTGTGGTGGGCAGATGCTAATGACCTCCTGAATGCTGTTATTAGAGGGACGAATGGCTGCATGCATTGTGGTCTGTGCATGCTGGGGTCTAATGTGCAGTTTGAAAAGAGTGCGTTCCCAACTGACTGACACAGAAATGTTCCAGATGGATTGCCAGGGTGGAGGGGAGGGGGATGTTTGCAGAGCAGGGCTAGACTGTGGTTTCAGTTTTGTAGCCTTCCAAACTGCTTGTTTTGGTTGACTGGGCAACAAGAGATGTGGAAGGCTAAACAACTTCTCAGCTGGGAGTGCAGGAGAGGAGAAAGAAAGGGAACTGTGGAGGGGTATCCTGTAGCAAAATGGAAAAGTGCACCTGCATTTAATGTATTGTTTAATGTATGTGATTCCCTAACTTTTGGAGTTAAAAATATAGAAATAAATTATGTAGAAATAAATTAAGACCACACATTTTCTTTCTAATACAGCCCTGCTTAACTTTCATAAAACTGAAGTATTTTTTGAATGTCTACTAGATAATATCTTTTTCTGAATGCTTTCTTTAAAATATATGTTTAATTTTCAAACACCTGCAGATACGCCACTTATTTTGTTGTTGTTTACCCCATGGTCAGAGAACAGACAGAATTTCATTACTCTGAGCACCAGTAAACCCTTCTTGTGCATTTGCAGAGAATGCATTTTTTGTAGTTACTGTTGCAACAGCTCCCCTGTGTTTCCTTTGTTAATGGAGTTGGTCATGTTTTCTTCACTTGTGTTGTAGGAAGCTACTTCTTTGTTCCCAGCTGCTCAGCCCCAAAATAATCACACAGAAACCATATTATTTGTAATACTGTTTGTCCAATAGCTTAAGCGTATTTCTGGCTAGCTCACATCTTAAATTAACCCATCTCTATTAATCTGTGTATCACCACGAAGCTGTGGCTTATCGGGTAAAGTCCCAGCGTCTCTCTCCAATGGGGCTACATGGCTTCTCATTGACTCTGCCTTCTTTCTCCCAGCATACAGTTTAGTTTTCCCCTCCTAGCTCTGTTCTTCCCTGCTCTGCTATAAGCTCAAAGCAGTTTCTTTATTAACCAATTGTTGAAGGAGCTGTGGGTCTCTTCCCACAACCCGGCTCCTGGCTGCCTGGCTAGCTTATACCCCGAAATAACAACACACAAACTGTATTCATTTAAACACTGCCTGGTCCATTTCTATTAATGTGTGTAGCACCAAGGTGTGCTTACCGGGAAGATTCTAGCCTATGTCCATCCCGGGTCGGAGCTTCATCGCGTCTGCCCTGAGAGGAGAGGAGGCATCTGAGCTCACTTCCTCTTCCTCCCAGCATTCTGTTATGTTTACTCCACCCACCTATGTTCTAACCTATAAAATGGGCCAAGTCAGTTTCTTTATTAACCAATGACCTTCCTCCATCAACCAATGGCATTCCCAGCATTCAGAGGGGGAATGTGCTGTGGTAGCTCCTTCTTCTCCTTCAGTCAATAGCCTTTAAGATACCAGCCCACTGGGGCATGGTCTCTTATACTTTAAAAAGCAGTGGGAACCAGGCACTCTCTCTCTTGCTTCTGGCTCCTGGTCCAGCGGCTAGACTCTCTGTTTCTTGTTTGTGACAAGAGGACTGTTGTTCAGGATGGTGATCTTTAAGTTTTTCCCCTCAAATAAATAACCCTTTTTATTATCCCTAATTCTTAACTGGTGTGGGATTGTTTTGCGGCTTCAGGGAATCCCACATCACACTTGTTATTTTGTTTGCCTGTTCTGTTACTAAAAGAGACGTTTAAGTCTGGAGAAGCAGGTTAGTGGTTAAGACCATGTACTGGTCTTACTGAGGACCCAAACATGCACCACCCACCCTCACTCCACACCACCACTCCACCCCACCCCGCCAATTCATCTTGTGGATTTCTCTGTGTCAGCCAGCTGGGAACTCATTCTTTTCAAACTGCACATCAGGCTTTAGCATGCACAGATCACAGTGTGTGGATCCATTTATCCCTCTGGTAACATTATTTTCTTTGCTTGTTCAGTTATTAAAAGAGGGATTCAATTCTGGAGAGATGGTTTAATGGTTAAGAGAATGTACTGCTCTCACTGAGGACCAGAGTTTGATTCTTAGCACCACGCCTGGCCACTCACAACCGTCTACTAACTCCAATTCTAGGGGACCCAACACCTCTGATGGTCATAGGGACTTGTCCCCAAATGTTCATACACACACAGAAACACACCCTGTTATGATTTACAGCACAGGTGACCCTGGCGGATCCCATGGTGGGTGTGGAGGACCACAGTGGGTAAGGGGACAAACAGATACACCATGCAGAGAGAGCTTGGGTATTTATTGAGTTTATTTAGTGGGTATTGGGAGGGTATAAAAGTAGGGGAGCTATGGGGGGAAGAGAGAGGAGAGAAAGAGAGAAATAGGGACACACAAATACACACAGAGAAGGAGAGCCAGAGAGAGAGAGAGAGAGAGAGAGAGAGAGAGAGAGAGAAGGAAGAAGTGGGGAGAAGGGGGAGGTTGGGAGTTGCCAGCACTTGTCTCTTAAAGGGATAGGGCACCCAGGTGAAAGGGCAGGCCAGGATAATTATAATTAGAACACACCCAAGTACATGATTAAAAATAAATCTTTTATAAAAGAGGTGTTTAGGTCTCTAATTATGACCTTGAATACTTTTTTCTTTTGATTGTCTCAAGTTACACTTCATGTATTTTGAAGCACTGTTGTTCTAAATTATAATTGCCATATTGAAGGCGTAAGTCACGAACAATGCCACATCAGTTTGGAATTATGATTAATAGAGTGGTATTTATTTAAAGAGGAAAACACTTACAGATCACCGTCCCAGACAACAGCCCTCTGCGCAACCAGAAAGGGAATCTAGTCGTCGGTGGAGCAAGAAGTGAAGAGAACGAGCGGAGGAAGTAGCCTTTTTTTTTTAAAGGGAGTGAAACCACGCCCCAATGGGCTGGTATCTCAGCAGCTATTGGTTGGAGGGGCAGAAGGACCTCCCGCAACACCTCCCCCTTTTGTTTAAGTAAGAGAGTTCTAAACCTACTACGAAATTATATACAATAAGTACAAATATCCTATTCTAACTAGCTTAGGTCTTGTATAATAAATAACTTGGCCAAGTCGTGAGAAAAAAGTAACTACATT
>NW_026067926.1:2958487-3027570 GCF_014885135.2 Alexandromys fortis | reverse complement strand
GGCCTAGGAAATGCAACTTGGGATTTCCTAAACTGGGAAATGCAAGTTGCTCAACAAAGTAAATGTAATTAAATCAATTCTGTACACGGAACCATAAACCCAGAATCCAGGGGTAGAGAAGAGTAACCCGGAAGCCCTGTATGCCTCCACGTGACAGAGTCACCCTGAGGGGTTGTAGCTTTCGGCAACCGCGTGCTCTGGTTCGCACTGCTTAAGAGCTGTACTTGCAAGGGAGATTTAAAAACGACTCAAAAAAGAGCAAACCACACAGGCAGAGACTACATGGGCCTGTGGAGTTTAAATCCATGTGGAGAGGCAGATGATAGGGTGCGTGGGGACTTGAAGTCAATCTGAGGTGTCTAAAGGGAAAATATAAAGAACTGCAGCAAGAAAAGCCAGTGCGTGATAATTTATATTAAACTGCTGGCTCCACGCACAAGGCACAGGCCACAAGGCCGTTGCAAGGCACAGGCGGCGGCTGAGGAAGGGACGGCTCGCGCCAAGCCGAACTCGCGGCCGGCGGCCCAGCAGGGGAAGGAGAGGTCCTAAAAGCCAAACGTTTGGGCACCAGATGAAGGCGTAAGTCACAAACAATGCCACTCCAGTTTGGAATTATGATTAATAGAGTGGTATTTATTTAAAGAGGAAAAAACTTACAGATCACCATCCCAGACAACAGCCCTCTGTGCAACCAGAAAGGGAATCTAGTCATCGGTGGAGCAGGAAGTGAAGAGAGCGAGCGGAGGAAGTAGCCATTTTTTTAAAGGGAGAGAAACCACGCCCCAATGGGTTGGTATCTCAGCAGCTATTGGTTGGAGGGGCGGAAGGACCTCCCACAACACCATATCTCTTTGATGGACTGGTCTTTTTATGACATAAATCCCCCCCCCCTCCAGTTTTCCATTTTCATGTGTCTGGGCTCATGCGTGGGTAGGTGTGTGTGTGCAGGTAGGTAGATGTGGGAGGGTGACATTAGAACTCATCCTCTTTCTCTCTTCTATCTCACTCATAGAGGTAGGAGCTCTTGGTCAAACCCAAAGCTGGCTGGAACGGCTACACCTGTCAGTTAGCTCACTCTGGGGTCTCTGGTCTGCCTTCCAGGGTTGGTATGACAGGTGTCACACCAGTTGCCATTTACATAGATTCTGGATATTCAAACCTCAGGAGCATGTCCCCAGAACTTAAAATGTGTCTCTGTCGTATTAGGTTTCTTGTCTGGTCTGTGTGATACAAAGACGCTGTGCCACTTTTAACATTCATGATATATAGCCTTTCCACTCCCAGTGCTCCTGTAGCCTTCTGTTTAGGGCGGATCTTCCATAATCACGATATAATTTTAAGACACTCTGAGTATGCGATTCTTGATTTCAGCAGTTAGACTAGCCGTACTAAATGCAAATGCTGATATATTTTTGAACTTATGATTTCTGTCTTTATTTTCTATGTATCCAACATGGTTTTTGTTTATTTTTCTCCTTATTTCTGTCACTTTGCAATCTCTAAAGTATATATTTTTCTATTAACTAGTCAGATAATTAAAAAAATATTTTTGTGTGTATCTCTGTGTATGTGTGTGTTTTATTTGTTTCTTTGCTTTTTGAGACAGGACTTCTCTGTGAAACAGCCCTGGCTGTCCTGGAACTTTCACTCTGTAGACCAGACTGGCCTCGAACTCACAGAGATCCACCTGCTTCTGCCTTCTAAGTGCTGCGATTAAAGGTGTGCACCACCACCACCCAGTTTAGAAATTATCTTTATGTTGACTTGAGATTTCATTGTGTAGCCTTAACTTCTTCAAGTCAGTGTATGAGTGTCTTCATCATTTTTAATAATCCTAGGTTCTTACATGCTTTAGTTCCGTTGCTGGAACCTATCTCATTCACCTTAGCTGCATGCTGTTTAAGCTACACGTTATTATTGCCCTACCTTACCCACCTTCCTTTTGACTGACAGATAAGAAAGCCTTCCCACTTTTCCCCTCACACACTTCTGCATTTTCATTTTCCCTTTGTCCCAGGAAAGTTTGCTTTACTTTGGGCTTGCTGGAAATAAAATTTGAAATATTTTTATTTCATATTTACTTAGAAAAATTTTTTTTTTGCTGCACATATAGAGTTGAAATTGGAAGTGATTTCTTACAACATTTTAAAGATGTGACCCCGTCGCTCTTCCCTCGTTGCTGCCGTGGAGTCAACCTCATTATTGGTTCCCAGAAGGCGATCAGCCCTTAATCTGGCTTTGGGGCTTTCTTTTAATCTTCGGTTTTCAATAGCTTAACTGTGATGGTTGTGGGTGGTGTGTGTGTGTGTGTGTGTGTCCTGTCTGGCGGTTGTACACTCTTTGACCCTTAGCTTGGTATCTGTACTGGCTGGTTTTGTGTGTCAACTTGACACAAGCTAGAATCGTCAGAGAGGAGAAAATGCCTTTATGAAATCCAGCTGTAAGGCATTTTGTCAACTAGTGATCAATGCGCGAGGGCCCAAACCATGGCAGATGATGTCATCCCTGGGCTGGTGGTCCTAGTCTATAAGAAAGCAGGCTGAGCAAGCCATGGGGAGCAAAGCAAGCCAGTAAGCAGCATCCTTCCATATCCTCTGCATCAACACCTGCCTCCAGGTCCCTGCCCTGTTTGAGTTCCTGTACTGACTTCCTTCGGTGACAAACAGCAGTATGGAGGTATAAGCCAAATCAACCCTTTCCTCCCCACCCTGTATTTGGCCACAGTGTTTCGTTGCAGCAATAGAAACCCTAAGTAAGTCAGCATCTTTGTCATATTGGACAGCTCTTGTCGGTTCACTGCTTTCATCTTTGCATTAGACTTCCCCACTGTGCCCCTTTGTCTCTGACACTTTCCACCCTTTTTGTTTTCTGTGCTTTTGACGGATTGCTCCCCTCCCCTGTATTTCAGCTCACTCCTTTGCTTCCCACTGCCTCCAAACACAGACATTGAAATCCTACTTTGTTGGTTTTTTTTTTAACAAATGTTTACATTGAGAGTGATTATAGACCGTATAAGAGTTACCAATAGTATGGGGCTCCTTGTACCCTTCCTCTAGTTTCCCATGCTATTAATGCCTTCCATTACTATAGTACATCCCTCAAAACAGATGTAGAGAGAGAGAGGGTGTGTGTATGTGTGTGTGTGTATTAGTGATTGAATGAGGTCTGAATGCATGCCAGCAAGTACTCTGACTTTGAGGTATGTCTCCAGCCCTCTGTTTTTGCTTTGTTTTGAGACAGAGTTCTGCTAAGTTGTTCGAGGTTGGTCTTGAACAACCTCTGTAGCCCCAGTGGGAATTGAACTTGTGACCCTCTTGCCTCAGCCTCCTGATTAACTGCTGTTACAGGCCCAAGCCACTCGGCACAGCTTCTGCTGTTAACTAAACCCCAGACTCTCACTTGCGTCTGACTGGTTTTGTTGAGTCATGTTCGTGATGTACTTTGGGATCTGGCCCAGGAGGCGAAGCTCAGTCTTTGCCTCCTCAGTCTCCTAGGGCCCGAGATCTGCTTACGACAGTATTGCAATGTCCTTTGTTCTCAGTGACCTCAGACAGGTTCTGATAAATACTTGTCGGGCCTGTTGTACAATGTCCTTCAACTTGGGAATTATTGTAATCTTTTAATTCTGAAGTTCCCTTTTGTTTCTCTCCTGTAGCCTGTGGTTTTGTGATGAAATTCTTCCTGTATTGAACAGTTCAGGTGATCAAAATCACAGTTAAGGGTTTGTTCTGACGTCATGTCTGGACTTCTTGGTGTGCTGTGTTTGGGCCTCTTGTTTGTACCCCTCCACCCCCACCCCATTCCTTCTGCTTGCTACCTTAGAGAGGGATGGATGACTCTACCTCACCCCCATCCCCCCGTATCCTCTGCTGTCAAGGATTGAAATGTCCTTAGGCTCTGAGCTCCAATTTCTGTTTATTCAGGATTTCGAAACTTCCAAGAACCCTCAGCTGGTTTCCCCTCAGTGTCTCAGACTTTATAAGTTAATTGGCAAAGCTTGCTCTTTCTTCTTCCCTTCTCTAGAATTCTGGCGTGTCAAGCGGTGCTTTCCTGGAAGCTCTTATCCGCGGTGTCCAGAGTGTGTCTGAAGTTCTGCGCTGTTTCTGCCCCTTAGTGGCTGCTTGGCCTCTAGCCCTGGGCCCTGAGTGAGTTTACACCCCAGAGCAAAACTTAGCACAGACAATGCTGGGCTCCACCCAGTCCTACTTCCCTTCACCGTTCCAGCTCCTGAACGGTGTTTTCTGTTTGTCTGGTGTTTTGTATTGTTCTTAGTGGGAGTGTTTCCTCATAGCTCTGAGAGGTAGGAAGCTAAAAGGTGAAAATATGTAAAATACAAAACCGGCTTAGAGTTTGAGGACTATGTAAAATTGAGAGCTTATTGGGATAAAGATTGGAAGGTGAATTACAAATGGAAATAATTGTTTAATTGGAGGTTGGCTGTTGATGGTGAAAACAAACACGTGGCTTTTCTAAAGAAGGGTAACATAAAAAATGCTGATTTCCTCGAGGCCCAGTTGTGTCCCTGAGCACCCTGTGAGTGTGTGAGTGGCGTGTGTGAGTGGCGTGTGTGTGTGGGGGGGGGGGCAGAGTCTTAGGGTGTTAAGGTCACATAGCAGTCTGTGGAAGCATTGCAGGATGCCAATGCAAAGTAATAGCCCGTCACAAGATAGAGCACACTGTGTTTACTCTATGCCAAAGACTGTATGAATTCACTTAATTATCACACTGCCCCAGTGAGATAACGCTCTTATTATACAGCCCCTTCTTTCGGAGCAGGGCTCTGAGTCACTGAGACAGTACGTGACTTGGGGCCTTGAGCCGCCAAGTGACAGTGCGTCTCTCCGAGCCCAGGCTTTCTGACTTCTATGCCTCTGCACCTCACAGCCACATTGTATGAATTTGGTAAAGAAAGTGGCTTGAGATCAGACAAGGCTGCTTGAAATGCAGGAGACAGTGCACAAGAGAACAGTTTACTCCTGCTCCCCTGTCCTGGGGCAAAGGAAGCAGATGGCCTCAGAGCTGCTGGCTTTTAAATCAGCCAGGATCCTCACTGACTATTCCAAACCGGCTGGACCTCCCAGAGAGAGGTGGGGAAAGCCTGGCTGTGAAGAGCAAGGACAGATGTGGAGACAAGAAACACCACTGCCTGTGGGACACACTTAAACAGGTGCATGCAGACTGCTCAGCAAGTGCCATTGTCGTCATGGTCATGAGCATGAGGGGCCAGAACCAGTCATGATGCTAGCAAATTCTCTTTGTGTTAGGATAGGACTCTTCTCTGTCCCCTAGGGATGCCCCCGAGGAGGTGTGATCTGTGATCATTTGCACTTCATGATGTTCCTCACTGTGCTGGTCTATCCAGTCACGGTGGTTCACACAGCAAGTAGATAGACCATTTCAGTGGAGCGTGCTCTGTGCCAGGTACAAATACAAGGTGTCCTAGGGGGCGAGAGAAGAGACAGCCATGTATGTCACAGGCGTTGGGACACTGCAGTGGAGAGAGAGAATCATGTTATTCAACCATGTACCAATTCCATGCTCACTCATTGATTACATGCTGTGGGCTAGATGCCAGTACTGGGGTTGGGCACCCAAATGTGGTCACCATAGAAACAGATCCTGCTCACATGAGGCTTTAATCTTATAGGGAATTTAATGACTTGTAACTATTTATTGAATATCTGCAAAATATGTACAAATGATCGCGCTAAGCACTTAGTAGGAATAATAGGTTGTGCTCAGAGTAATTCATGTAATAATTTAGTGTTCATCATAGTTCCTGAGCACACCCCAAGGATCCTATGAGGTGGCTGCTGCCTTTCTCCTACGACAGAGGAAGAAACAGACCCAGACAGCCTAAGGAACTTTCCACAGTCGCACGGCTAGAACGTAGTATCACTGTGACTCGATCCCAAGTCTGTCCCATCTCCAGGCCATCTTCCTACTCAGAGCACATACTTCTTCTCAAAACGTCAGAATGTCACGGTCTCTTTTCGAGAAGGCAACTGAATGTCCCCTCAGGTATGCTGAGATGCCGAAGCTGAAAGGAGCAGAACTGGTGTGGGGTGAGGTGAGGTCAACCAGGGCCTCAGGGAGAAGATGGCGGCAGAGACGTGACAGGAAGGCCAAATGGACTTTCAGCAAAGGACCACAGGCCGGAGACCTCTGGATGGGAACAGGCACACTCTGGACTCTAGGGGGAGCTCAAAGCCCTTGCACTGTGGGCTTGGTGGTTGGATGCTGGTCAGCGCTGAGGCCTGGCTAGTGCCACTGGTTCCTGACCATCAGCCAGAAGCATTAGCAGGTGGACCTTGCAGGTGTGGAGGAGGAACTCAAAGACCTTGAGGTCAAGAGGCTCCCTTACGAATTTTCTCTTGGGTTTCTGCTTAAGGTTAACTCTGCCTCAGACCCCTCAGGGTGCCCAATGGCTAGTGTGGAAGAGGGAGCCTGAGTTTATCTTCTTCACGCCCACACACAGCACATTCTCTCCGACCTGCCGTGAAAACAAGAGGACACGGGGAAGGGCAGAAAAGGAGCTCACCCGATCCCAGTATGTATGAAGAGGTGAGAACTCCAGCCTAGCTGGATTCTCCAGAGCTGGCAGAGATCTGCTTGGCATTTGGCGGGGAGGCCCGGGTCATTAAGGAGAGCTGGGCATGCCCACTGTCTTAGTTAAGGTTACTATTGCCGTGAAGAGACATCATGACCAAGGCAACTCTTACAAGAAAAAGACATCTAATTGGGGCTGGCCTACAGTTCAGAGCTTTAGTCCACTATCATGGTGGGGAATGTGCAGGCAGACATGGTGCTGGAGAAGGAGCAGAGGGTTCTGCATCTTGATCCACAGGCAACAGAAGGAGTCTGTGGTACTGGGTGTAGCTTGAGTATATAAGACCTCAAAGCCTACCCCTGCAGTGACACGCTTCCTCCAAGAAGGTCGCATCTCCTAATAGTGCCACTCCCTATGTCCAAACATTCAAACATGCGAATCTATGGGGCCTGTACCTATTCAAACCACCACACCCACCCTGCACATCACTGTTGGACAGTACCTGTGGGGCACAGTCCTGCACACCAGGTTCTGTCTACTCCTCTCTCAGAGGCAGGCAGAAGCCTGCTAGGAGCATCAAGCTGCCACATCGAACTGAACTCAGAGGTAGTGGCGAGAGAGGGTAGTTCAGGCAGAAGAGAAGAGTGAGTCAGATGGCAACAGCTACAGCCAAGGCTCCGTGAAACCAACGATTGCAGCAGCCACATCTGGAAAGGTACAGGTGTTTGCAAGGCCTGCTGCAGCATCCCTGCCAAGGTGGTGCTATCGACCACCACAAAGATGCTCAGTTGAGTCTGTCCTCATCTGGGCGCTGATTGCAGTTTGGATCAGCTCAGTGTGTGTAGTGACATTTCATTTGGATGTTAACAAATCAAGCTTGCCTGAAGATCAGAGAGGAAAACAGCCCCACCGCTCAGCCTTACAGACCAGGCAGTGGCGACACACACCTTTAATCTCAGTAGCCACACTAGTTTCCATAGAAACTGAGTGGTAGTGGTGCATGCCTTTAATCTCAGCCTTAGAGAGGGATATAAGACGGGAGGAGACAGCTCTCACACAGTCTCATTCTGAGATTCCTGGAGGCAGGATCGCCATTTCAGACTGTGGTGGAGGTAAGAGCCCCTTCAGGTCGAACCCCAGTATCTGTCTCTGGGGTTTTATTAATTGTGCTACAAGTGTGCACACACCTGCACAGGCGCACACACATTTGCACACATGAACCACTAGTTTTTTGCTTTGTTTTTGGAATGTATTTGATGATGTGAAATTCATCAAATCATGAAGTAAAGCTGACTGTACTAGGTATTTATTTTATTACTGTATTCAGCTATGACCTCTGTAGAGCACCCTAACTCCCCATCACTTCACAATACAAGCCCTGCACTGTGCTAGTCAGCTTTTCACCAGTGCACTCCAGATACTTGAGGTAAACAGCTTAAAAGGAGTTTGGCTGACAGTTTCGGGTTGGTCAGCTTGTGGTGGCTTCTTGGTCTCATGTAGTTGAACAGAACTTCGTGGTGGTGGAAACACAGGACAGAGAGCTCTTGCTTCATTCACTTCATGACAAGAAGAAGAGGGAGGGGAAGGAAAAGGATTGGGGGTAGGGGAGGTGAAGGAATGAGCCAGGGTTAAACATCCATAATGACCTACCCCCTTGATCTTCTTCGTCTAGCTACATCCTACCCTCCTCCTCAGATTTCCACAAAACAGTGCCACCAGCTGGGACCCTATGAAGACATCTCATGGTCAAACCATAATACCCAGCAGGCAGTTAACTACTCCTCATTCTTTCTCTCGACCCAGGAACCACCAGTTTGCATCTTTTACCCTCTCTTTAGGAGACTACTTTAAAGTGAATCTAAGGCTAGGGATGGAGCCCAGTAGGAGAATGCTTAATCTAGCATGCCCAAGGCTCTTGTGTTTAATCCCCAGAATTACAAACGATGAAAATAATAAAGAATGAAGTGAAATATTTGTTTACTACAAACAAGAATCTATGCAGTACTCACTTGCCTTGATATGGCTGACGATTAAAATATTTCTATACCATTTGCCAATTTCCCAATGGCACAAGTGCCTCCTGTCTCTTTGACATGTTATTCCCTTGTCCGGTACCCTGAATGTAGTTCAGTCATGACAGTTAGTGTATAGTTTGCCAGGAGACTTCCAATATTCTTCAGGGCTTCGGCATGTCCATCCTGATGGACAAACAGCTTAATAAATATTTAGACTCTCAGGAGACTCTGCAATGGAGGTTGAGATTAGAATTCTCCTCATTCTCGAGATCTTTTCTAAGCTAACGGCTACCTCTCCCTGATCACCTGTTTGGCTCTCACTGTCTGCGTCTGCATCATTTTAAAAAGTTCTCCGTCTGAAGTTCAATATTCCCCCATCATGGTTTTCTTTTTTTCTTACACCTTGATGAATGCTGTTCCGACTTCCCCTAAGATGTGCCAAATATACCATCTGAGATGGGAAGATATGCTATTTTGAGAATAAATATGTTGATCTTTCCCTGGAGGAGTCCAAGACATCTTCTGATGACAGCTTTTGCTTGTTCACTGAAGAAGAGCAAGTGTGTGTATGTGTTTAAGGAAGTCCTAGAAGCCACTTCCATGGCACTGGGACCACTTCTGAATCAATAAAGGACACAGTCATTGTCAAAATTGACCCAGGAGAGCCTGCCAGGATAGTGGGATATCTTAGAGATCTCCGTGAAGTCATATTTAAGTTGTTACATTTTTGAAACTGGATCATGCTATCTTTGAACTTGAAGTCCTTTTGCCTTAATCTATGGGATTACAGGAGCTAACTGTCATCCCCATTGCCAGCAAGGGTTCAAATCCTGCTCTTCTGTTGCCAACTATGGGGCATTAGAAGCATCATTCAACCTCTGCAGCTCAGCTTTCACACAAGTAAAGTGAGGAGAGTCATATGTATATGGTAAGGTTTGGGTGAGGAGTAAGTGAGATTCGTACACAGCGTTTAGCACGGTTCTTGGCTCCTAAGAGTTCACTCGTCATTATGTATTACAATTATTTAGTCTTTTTTTCCTATCATATTCTGAGATAAATCATTTTTAGTTTTATAAAAAAAGAACAAAAGGAAATGGACTTCAACTCAGTGAGGGACGGTGAGTCACCGAGGATGGTTTCAGGCGCAGGAATGACAATGATAAGATCTATGCTCGGAGAAGATTAATTTGTCTGCGGCTCATAGGCTGACCTGCGAGAAGAGGGGACAGGGTTGGGACTGTCAGGCAGGAGGCTGACGTAAGAATCTCAGCTGCTCAGTACAACATGGCAGCCACAGGTCACGTGGGCGCGTTTAAATAGGAATCAATGAGAATTAAATGAAAAAAAAAAAGATTCGGTTCTTCCTACATAATAGCCAACTTTCACAGCCTCAGCAGTCAGTGTCCAGGGGCTGCTGTAGGGTACAGCATATGTTTCTGTTCTTCCAGTAAGTTCTGTCAGACCGCGCTGGTCACAAGGAACATCAGAATAAGCTGGAAGTTGTGTTATCATAATGACCACTTAGTCTGACCTTTGATTCAGGTGCTCTGGGTGGGGTCTGAGGATTCGTCGCCTTGTAGCCTGCTGCTGCTCTGGGGACAACAGATAGAGAAACCCCTTCTCAACCCGTGGGGTGGGGGAAGAGGGCATCTTTCGTCACACAGTGAACAATATGTCTGTTCTGTATACTCTAGTTCAGCCCTGGTCAGATTTGGATGCAGTCTCTTTCTGGGACTGAGAGCCTAGGACTTTGTTTTGGGGCCAGGTGTGCACAGGAGTTTGCTGTGGGTTTTTGTTTTTGTTTTGAGACCCAGGCTGTGTTCCCAGGCTGGCCTCCAACTTGCTAGGTAGTAAGGGTAGCTTTGAACTCTTGATCCTCCTGCCTCTAACCCCTAACCCCGGGTGTGCACCACCCAGGTGTGCACCACCACTCCTGGTTCACACTAGAGGTCGAGCCCAGAACTTCACACACGCTCATCAGGCACCTTCCCAACCCAGCTACACCCCCAGCCCTGCAGCTTCTGCAGTGGAAGCTGGGAATGGCACCTCCCCCTCCCCTTCAGAGTCTGGGCTCCAGAGGGGTAAAAGCACTCAACAGAGGCTTCTTGGTCTACCCTCCCTGCCATTCTGGAGTTTACTTTCTGAGTTGTGATGGGGAAGGAAAAGGAGACAGGAGCTTTGAGGACAAAGAAGTCAAGAATTTGCTGCCTTTGTTCTCCAGCCACACCTGACAACTTTCTCCCTGAGGCAAGAGGAGATGACTCATGTCTAGCTGCAGGGCCTGGGTGGCAGAAAGGGCCTCGGGGTACAAGTGACAGAATCCAGTAAAGTGGGAGGTGGGGAAACTAATCATTTTAAGCTGTACGGTATTATGGAGTCGCAGCATGCTGAAGAAAGAAACATCCTAGGGCTTGCTCCCCGGGAGCCAGAGATGGTGGGCAGGCTCTCCAGGGCATCCCCTTCTTTCTGAGCATGACAATCACACAGAGGTACAGGGTGGCGTCTGTGCTAGAAGTCACCTCATTTCTGCTGTGCAAGCCTTTGGACGATGGCATCAGATCAACATCAGTGTCTGGACAAAGTCAGGCTTTCTTCCAGGAAAACACCGCCATTATTTCTCCAGCTTGTAGCAAGTGGCTGCGACCTTCTTGAGTGGCTTGTTTTTTTTTTTTTTTTTTGGACTCCTGAGATGCTCCCACATCACAGACCTCCCCATAGCCCGGTGTCTAAGTGCCTAGGTATGTCAGAGCCTCCCCCTCACCCCCAGGATCCTGTTGCACTGTTGAGGATGACATCATATGGCCAGCTGGTTTCTTAGCTCTTAGCTTGTGCCATTTGGAAGTGCTTTGAATGAAACATGGCTATCTTTGCACATGTGTGTATGTCTGGTGGCAAAGAATGGGGGTGGTGTGGGGAGAACTCAAAAGGTGCTGTAGCGAATGGCTCTGAGCTGTGAATGGCTCAGTAAGAAGATAGTGGGAATGGCAGCTTCCCTCAGACTTGGCTCTTCACTTTAATAACCAACACACATCCCTCTGCTCATTATCCATCTCTCTTATCGATCTACCCATCCAGTCAGCCACCTATCCATCTCACCACCACCCGTTTCCATACACTCATGTTCTTACCTCTCCACCCAACCAATCCCATTAATCTACCCATCCAACTACCAACCCACCCATCATCCACCCATTGATTCGTTCATCTACCCATTCATCTATGCGACCATCTGTCCATCTGCCGGCCTATCCGCCCAGCCACTGGTCCACCCACCCACCCGCTCACCCACCCGTCTATCCATCTACTTATTTACCCGTTAATCCATACGTGCACACACCCCCATCATCCATCACGCATGTATTTATGATAAATGGACCCAGCGGGAACGTCCTCTTGTTTTCCATGCCTTCTGTGCTACTGAGCGTGTTTGGCTACACATAACAGGGAGACGTTTCTCTGTGGGGACTCCTTCTAACAGGTCATTTCTTACCCCATCGCCTCTGTACAACAGTAGAAGAAGCAGAAAACTTATCTTCCAGTGACAGCTCTTTCCTCTGTCTGCCTGGGGACCAGGGCTCGAGCATGTGGCTGTCAGGTTCTCAAAATCCCTTCGCATCCCGTGACTCAGTGATGTGGTTAATGTAGACGGGGCTCGTCTAACAAAACAGGGAGTCCATTGAGGAAATGAGAAAGTATGTTTCTTCAGAGAATGGAGGTAAAACCGCTCGCTTTCCTTGGAGTTGGGAGGTTTTTGTCCCCAGCCTCTGGAAATTAAACCCATCACTTAGCGATCACAGTGAGCAGATTGTGTGGCTTCTGGCTTTTGTTGCTTGGGCTGTGGAGAGCCACTGTGAACGGTTTTGATTGAATGTCCAAATTAAGCTGCCAAGCGGCAACTCTGCAGCTCTAGGGACCCCATGTTAGTATTTATGTCACATCTTTAGAAATAATCACATTCGAAGCAGCGCCCAGAGCCGTGGCATCTGCTGCAGCAGCGGAGGGGCTGGGAGCTGCTCGCTATGTCCAATCGGCACCCAGACAAAGACAGGGCCTCATGGGTACCTCATCTCGGCTCCTGCCTTGAGGAAGTGAGGAAGAAGCATTAAGCCTTGTTTGTCCCTGTTCTCTCTCAACAGGGAGCAGAAGGGAGGTGGTCTCTTAACCAGAAGTAAAGCTGGCTTTTTGCCTGTTGAATTCCCAGAGCAGATGTCCTCAGCATACAGAAAGACCCTCAGGGCTAGCCTGGGGAACAAACGTTCACTGGGAGGGGTTCTCTGATGTACCCAATGGTCTGACAAGTTTCTCCTCTGTCCCCAGTAAGCTTTACATGCTCTGCCCTCCTCAAAGTGATCAATATTGCATCCCTGAAGGACTCTGCAGCAGAATTGCCCTCACTCAGGGGACTTCCAGGCATAATAGACTGAGCCTAAGACACCGCAGAGGAGGAAAACCACTTCTGATGCTTCCTGTGGCGGGGAGCTACCTAAGGGCTTGGGGTATAAGACAGTCTGGGGTCAGAGGAGGTTTAGGGTAACCCTGAGAATTTCAGGACTCTGACTTATCAGGGTTACCTGTGTAGAGAAGAGCTAACACTAAACTGGAGATATAGATATAGATATAGAGATAGAGATATATATTGGATTCTAGAACTGCCCAAATTTCCAGTTTTCTGACTCGAAGGAAAAGTCAGTTGTGGAAGCCACGAGCTAACTTCATAGTGATGTAGACTCAGAACTCGGGAGAATGAGAATGGCTGAATCTTAGGGCATCCAAGTTGCATCTGACTCTATTTGTTATTTTTAAAAGGATTTTTATTGTTAAAAAAGGCTGTATACATGCCTGGGTGTGAGTGTGCACTCTTCAGTGCAGGGGCCTGTAGAGACCACAGGACAGTGTCGGCATTCCTTGAGCTGGACATGTTGAGCAGTGCGGCTGCCTCTGTGGGTGCTGGGAACTGAGTCTAGGTCCTCCGCAGGAGTAGCAAGTGCTCTTGATCACTGGACCGTCTCTTCAGCCTCTTGAATTCAGTTTGCTGACAGTAATGGATACACGCCTGGCCTCCCCACACAGATCCCTTTCAGATCTGCAGTAACTTTTCCTTTCCTAATTAAAGAAGTAATTTATACTCAACCAAGGCTGCACGTTTAAGGGCTCCTGCCTGTAAATCCCCACTGAAATGACTGCAATTAAAAACGGGAAATTTTGGTCACAGTTACAAAGTAGAAAAATGGTGTCAATCACTGTCTAGAACCTTTGGGGATTTCTCTAAGCCTCAGTCAGACTGAGCTAGCTAATTTTCATTCTCCTTTCCCACATCCAGACTTCCTATGCTTTTCTTTCATGTAATTGCACTGGTTGCTGCCTCTAGAAGGATGTTAAGTTATAGCTGTGGCGTTGGGCATTCTTAATTTGATTGTGGCCTTCATAGATATGCACCTTGCGTGTTCGGGAAGCACAATGAAAGCCGTTGGTACACTTAGTATATTGAGAATAGCATTCATTCATTCTTTTTTTTTTTCCTAAGCGTTAAAAAAGGAATTGTTGCCATTTTTTCCAGTTGTCTTTTAAATCATTTTAAAAGATAATTACATAGTTTTTCTTATTTGACCTAGTTTTATATTGTAAAATATAAATAGACTTTCTAAAAACTCCGAAATGTTTCTGTTTGGAGAACATATGGTCAGAGTTGAACGTTTGAAAGATCACTTTGGGGTATGGAGGATGGGGCAGATAAAGTGAGATTAGAGGTCAGAAACCAACCAGGAGGTTCTTGGTTCTACTAGGAGAGGAAAAACTGGGTGTTTCAGCAGCTACCCTAGCACCATACTGCTGTCTGCCGACCTCTCATCCAAGCCCAGCACCCTACCAGATTTCATATACGGGTTAGAAATCACATTTTCCTGTGATGGTTAGTGTTGTCAACCTGACAACACAGAATAGGCCTCTGGGTATGGCTGTAGGTGATTATCTTGGTTATGTTAATTGAGGTAGCAAGACCTGCCCACTGTGGGTTGTGGGTGGTACCATTCCCTGGCTGGGATCCTGTGTACAGTAGATAAGGGGCTGAGTGGCAGCATGTGTCTCTCTCTGCATCCCGGTTGTGGATGTGATGTCACCAGTTGTTTCCAGGTCCCACTGCGTTGACTTCCCTGACCCCGTGGACTGGAGCTTGAACTGTGAGCTAAATAAAACCTTCCATTCTTAAGTTGTTTCTGTCATGCTGTTTTATTACAGTGATGGGAAAGGAGCTAAGAAATGCCTTGTGGTGTTATCACTGTTGAATTGGAGGCGGCGTTGCTCAAGCCCATCAAATGATAAAGAGATGGGACAAATGGAAAAGATTATAGTTATGGATGGGACCCACAGGAGGGGGCCAGGTGGTTTCCAGATTCATTTGCACAGTTGGGTGGATGGCGGGCGCTCCCTAAAGTGTCATTGAAAACAAGCGAGCAGATGCAGTGGGTATGGTAGTTTGAGTGAGACTGGCCTCTGTAGACCACATATTGGAATACTTGGTCTATAGCTAGTGGAATTGTTTTGCAAGGATTAGGAGGTATGGCCTTGTTGGAGAAAGGGTATCTTTGTGAGTGGTCTTTGAGGTTTCAAAAGCCTGCATCATTCCTCTCTCTCTCTCTCTCTCTCTCTCTCTCTCTCTCTCTGTCTCCCTCTCTCCCTCCCTTGTGTTGTTTATGAGCCAGATGTGAGCTCTCAGCTACTGCTCTAGCACCATGCCCACCAGCCTGTTGTCACGCTTTCACCTTCCCACCATGATGGTCACGGACTCTAGGCCTCTGGAACTGTGAACTCCTCCATTCAATGCTGTCTTTTATAATTTGTCTTGGTGTTTTGCCACAGCAATAGAAAAGTCATTGAGACAGTAGGAGAGGACAGGGAGATGACAGATAGTTGGCCATGTTGACTTTGGTGGGGACATTCAGAGCAAGCTTCCGGTGATGGCTCTACCCAAGTTGGAAGCTCAGGGAATACATGTAATGCGGTGTTGTCAGTGTTTGGATAGGGACCGAGATCATGGGAGTAAAACCCTTTGAGAAAATACAGAAAATTTAAGACTAACTTCTAACTAATTCATGGTTTAACGCAAAGAGAAAAATCTCAAGGGGATTTAGAAAATACCTTGAACTGGAAGAAAATGAAAATACAATGCACTCAACTGTGGCACCCAGATAAAGAGATGCTTAAGATGAAAAATAATTATGTGTGTGTGTGTATGCTATAAGTACTTGTTAGTACACATGTGTGTCTGTGTATGCATGTGTGTGGTATTTCTGGGTTATATGTACTTTTTAATATGTTATATATACTTGTTAGCGTGGGTGTTATGTGTTTGTTGTATATACTTGTTAACGTGTATGTGGTATGTGTACTTGTTAATATGTATGCATATGTGTGTGATATGTGTACTTGTGAGTGTAATGGTTTAGATAAAATGGTGGAGTTCCCTGAAGGCCAGTGGCAGGCCATGAGGAGCAGTCAGGTCCCACCACCCGAGGCCTCTGTGGGTCCCAGGTGGGTGGGAGGCAGCGGGTAAGAAACCTCCACAGGTTGGCACAGCAGCCGGTCCCAAGAGGAGCCATGGTCGGTGAGAAACGAATAGACACCATGCAGAGAAAGTGGATATAGTTTATTTAGTGAGTTATGGAAGAAAAAGGGAAAGGGGAGAGAGAGAGGAGTGGGGGAGGAGAGGAGGCCGAAGCCACCTCGATGGGACAGAGAGGGCAGACTGGAAGAAGAAGGAAGATGCACTTGCCTCAGCGGTGGAAGGGAGGAGTGGGTGGGGCTTGTCTCTTAAAGGGACTGGACAGACCATTACAGTTAGTGTGTGTGTTATATGTGTTTGTTAGTACCTGTGTGTGTTATATGTACATTTGTGTGTGTGTGAGTGTCTATGTGCTACATTACTTGATAGTGTATGTGTGTACATGTGTGTGCAGGTGCACAAGTGTATGTGCCTTTGTGTGTAGAAGCCAGAGGTAGGTGTTGGCATCTTTCCTTGACCTTGCTCCACTTTTATGATTTTGAGCAAGGTCTCTTACTGGACCTGAAGCTCATGGGTTCAGCTAGTCTGGCCTCAGAACCTGACTTGTCTCCCTGCCCCCGCCCCCCACCAGTGCTGATCTGGGACACTGTGCCTTGCTTCTGACATGAAGTCTGGGAATCCAGACTTTGGGCCTCATGCTGGCAGGCATGGGGCAATCTCTCCAGATTCTTAAAATGAAATTTTTTATTGGAGAATTCTACCACTTAAAGAAGAAATGGCAACAATCCTTCTCTATAAGATGCAGAAGCGGACTTTCTCCACTTGTTTAATGAAGCAAGCATACTTCAATATTTAATACTCCAATATTAAAACCAGTTGAAACATCACTACAAGTTATAAGCATGTAGCCCTTAGGAAAATAAATACAAGAGTTCAGCCACATATTCATAAATCAAACCCAGTAATCTATTTAGAATCTAATATATTCTAAGCAAGGAAGCTCACTGCAGCACTGGGTCAATGACATCATCCAATGTAATCCCCCATATCTATAATCTGAAGAAAGAAAATCCAATGAATATGGCATCTGTTACAGAAAAAGCATTTGACATCATTCGATACCTATTCTCAAGGAGTGTTCTCAGCATGTTAGAAATAGACAGGGACATCTTTGATGTTATAAAGGGCTCCACCAGACACCTACCACATACTTAGGGATGACAGGCTTCAGGCTTTCCTCTGTGCTACGGGGGAATACAGAGTGTCTGCCTTCACCCTGTTTCCAAATATATTTGGAGATCCAGCCCATGTGATAGGACAAGAAAAGAAGGCAAGCAAAGTGGAAACACAGATACTTCCTCTGTACATGGAAACATGGTCATCTGAGTGCAGCCTCACAGGAATCTACAGAAGCAGCACCGAACCAAAGACTGAACGTAGCTACAGGGCAGACTCCATGTCACCGCACACAAAGTGTGTTGTACATACTGACAATGAACGATTAGAAATCAATTTTTTTTTTTTTTTTTTTTTTGGTTTTTCGAGACAGGGTTTCTCTGTGGCTTTGGAGCCTGTCCTGGAACTAGCTCTGTAGACCAGGCTGGTCTCGAACTCACAGAGATCCGCCTGCCTCTGCCTCCCGAGTGCTGGGATTAAAGGCGTGCGCCACCATTGCCCGGCTTAGAAATCAAATTTTTAAAAAATACATGGAAAATAGCTCCAACATCAAATGAAATATTCAAGGGTAAATCTAGTAGCAAATGTCTGAATCGATATGATTAAAATTAAAGAAAATGAAAAGAACATTAGGAAAAATAAATGCAGAGATGAACTATATCTATGGCTTGGTAGGCTCCACAGGGCAAAGGTGCCAATCTTCCCCCTTCTTTTTTTGTTAGTTTTGGGGATCAAACTTGGAATCTTAACACACTAGAGAAGTACTCTGCAGCCACTAAGCCACCCCAACCCAAGACACCAGTTTTTAAAGATCGATTTGTAAATTTCAATCAGTATGCCATCTGGATTTTTAAATTATGACTAAGACAGTTTTAGAATTTGTATACTTCATTTTTAAGATGAGGAATAAAGTTATAAGAGTGAAATCCTTAGCCTCGAGACTTACTTTTTGAAGCCGCACTAATCAAGTCCTGTGGTGTTGGTGATGGGAGAGTTACGGGCGACAAGGAACATGATCTGCTGAAGTGGAGTCAGAGAAAGCCACACAGAGGTGACCCAGTGATTGCTTGCAAAGGCACAAAGGCAGTGAAGTTAGGAAAAGGCCAGGCTTTCAACAAATGATTCTGGGATGCTTGAGTATCTACATACAAGATGAATTAATCTTAACCTCCACCTCACGGAACATGGGAGAATTGACTCCAAGTGAAGAGCAGAGCTGAATGAAAACGGTAAAAAGTGTGAAATTTTAGAGCACACTGCGGGGATTTATAATGTGGAGTCAGACACGGAGGTCTCAGACACGACCCCACAAGCATGTCTCAGACAAGAACAGGAAGATGAATTGAGCTTCATAAGACCATGAAAGCGTTTGCTCTGTGAAAGATATGGCTACAGAATGAAAACGAAATTGTAACCTGGGAGAAGATGCTGCGAATCAAGGATGGGATGCCCAACCGCACACTGCTGAGCTTGAGTGAGTGAGCTGCTGGAGCACAGTCCTCAGGAGAGAGAGACAGAGGGACAACAATGATGACGACGACGACAATGTGCAGCAGCAGGAGGACGAGGAAGAAGAGGAGGAGGAAGAGGGTGGTTTGGTTTTAATTTTGTTGTTTGATTTTTGGTTTGTGTCCCTGGGGATTAAACTCAAGGCCTGGTTCACCCTTTTTTTAGTTCTTATTTTGAGGCAGGACCTCATTAAGTTACCCAGGGAAGCTTTGAAGCTCTGGTCCTCCTGCCTCGGCCTACTGATCATTACAAGCCTATGCTATCAGGCATGGCTATTACAGGTTGCAAAGTTAAACAAACTCTTGCTTCACTCAAGACAGCATTAGTGTGGTACATCCACTTGTGAAAAAATACCCAATATCTTTGGGAACTTGGGAAACACATATTGAAACAGAGATGCAATGCCGTTACTCACCAATTATAATAGCTTAATAATCAGTGATGGTAATAAGTGCTATCAATGTCGCGTGTTGGCAAAGACACAGAACAACACTGTGCAATATTCTTTATGTACTTAGTTATTGAAAAGAGAACACTGTAATGATGAGAAACGGATGAATGGCAGCCCAAAACTTGTGGGTGAGGGAGATGGTGACTACAGATGGGCGGGTTGAAGGATTTCTGGGATGAAGGAGCTGTTCTAGGTCCTGAAGTTGTGGTAGCTTGTGTCAGTCTACCCATGTGCTAAGATTCACCGCACTACGTAAAACAAACAGACAAACAAACAAAAACAAACAAACAAACAAAAAACCCAACAATGCTCTCAGTGGAAAGTAAGAAGTGATGCAAAAGGAAAGTGGTGGTGAGGGTCTGAAACGAGAAAGAGTCAGCATCATCTAAGCCTGAAGGATAGCATGATGCCAAAAGTCAATCTTTGGCTGATGTGGTTGGGCAGAGAGAGTGCCTGTGTGCATTTTGCCTCTCCCAGTTTGTTGTGTAGTTGAGGGTGATCGTCAGCTTCTGAAAGACCTCTTTCTGCTGAGGGCTAGAACCACTCGTGTGCTTTACGTCTCTCGGTTTATGCGGCACTGAGGATTGAATCCAAAGCGCTCTACCCATTGGGCTACATTTCCAGCCCTTAGAAAGCTATTTGCAGCAATAAAGTAAATAGCAATGCTTAGGAACAGCAAGCTGAGGACACCTACTGATAAAAGGTGATAAACGGCATGGAAGCGAGCTGGAGGTGTGCGCCTCGATAGCAAGAGACGAAGAAATAACTATAATCGTAAACAAAATGACAGACATGGAGAGCAAAAAGCATTTATGCCTAGGGAAATGGGCACGGAATGTTCCCAGAGCAAAGGCCAGAGCTGATGGAAGATCGCCTAAAGTTGAAGTGGATCAAGACAAGCAAGCGATGGACTTCATGCAAAGGGTGTTTTCGTTATGAAAGGAAATCTCAGAGTGGGCCTAGGGAGAAAACATGCCCGACCAAAGCTCCAGTCTTAAAATGACTTTGCCAGTCTTTGCCAGAAAGAAGAGGTTTAAAACTCTGAAAGCTAACAATATAATTAAAAGGACTCTCAGCTCCCGTTGCCTCAAGCCCCAAGACCTCCAATAAAGGAATTCTCTTCTTGTCTAATATCCACAGACTTGGTGATATAGTTCCCTGCTAGGGAGACCTTGTTGTATTCCACACCCAAAGGCCCTGGAAGTCTCTCCCATGTTCTCTGATGAAAATACAATTGAGTTCATTGGCACATATGGTTCTGTTAGACGCTCAGCGCAGACTGTCATCAGGCACACAAGATGGAGGTGGGAAACCAGCTGAGTCCTAACAATGGAAATTGTGACATGGCTCCTGGCAGAGCGGTAGAGGAAGCCAGCTAGTGTGACTGGGTGACTGGGTGTGTGAAGGCTCAGACTGGCTGAAGACTGTAACTGCAGGGTGACATCAAGCTCCCTGAGTGACATCTCCCCATGGAGTACTACCTCAGGCAAACATCGCAAGGGTCCTGCTGATCTATTCAAGGAGGGTGTTATTCCAGAGACAAGAAGGTAGACATATTTACGTTCCCACCCAGAAGCGATGGAAAAGTGTCACCCTTTGGGCAGGATTTGGAGAGAAAGAGAACCACACTAATTCCCTAGTGGGTCAGAGGAAAGGGAGCTACCAAGGAACTGGGGGCTTGGATGAGGGTTAAAATGTAAAGGACACAGAGGAAAAACAAAACAAATCCCAAATAGCTGGAAGACAGGCTTTTGAATGTTCTTATCAAATAGGACTGAGAAATGTCGGAGATGATGAAGAATCTGCCTAGGTACTCTGAGTTGATCAATACACGATATATAAACACACTAAAGCATTACAATGTGTCCCATAAAGATGTGCAATTATTCTGTCAATAAAAAATTTTTGAAGGCTATTGGGAGTTCACAGGAGATGCCATCCATCCCAGGCAAAAGTCCAAGTCGCTAAATTGGAATGGAAAGACGCTTCTGGTAATAAGGGATGGATTTATTGCATCTGACTTCAGATCGTCCATCATCCTCAAGCTATCTCCTCTGGGGCTCATTTGTATGACGATCACATCGAAGGGATGCTGCTTCGGTCCTGGAATTTATCATGGTCATTGTACATTTTCTTCATATGATTTGTTCTAAATTCTTTCTACTGGGAAAGGAAGCCAGCGTTTGTTCGGCTTCTGCCATGAGCTTCACCTCCTCCCTAAACACCATCATCCTCGTAACTAGGGCCATGGTACAGTGCAGGTATGAACTATCTCTCTCCACAAAGGACTCGTGTATTAAAGACTGGATCCCTTGGCTGTTGGCGCTATGCTACCTTCATCAGTGGTTCACCTCCCCTCACCTCCCCAGTGAGTTCACAACTGAATGGACTCTTAAGAAATGGGGACTAAGTTGGGCAGTGGTGTATGCCTTTAACTTTAATCCCAGCACTCGGGAAGCAGAGGTAGTTTGATCTCTGTGAGTTACAGGCCAGCCTGTTCTACAGAGTGAGTTTCAGGACCGCATCCAAAGCTACAGAGAAATCCTGTCTTGAAAAACAAAACAAAACAAAATAAACAAAAAAAATGGGCACTAGTTGGAAGAAGTAGGTTCCTGGGGACATGACTGTGAAGGGTAAATGTTATCCTTGGCATCTTCCATTTACTCCTTTTGCTTACTGGATGCCATGACACAAGCAGCTTTTCCCACAACACCGTTCTTGCTGTGGACCTAAAAGTAAGGGAGCTAATCAACCAGAGTCTGAAGCTAATGATACGATTTGCAAAATAAGTCCTCTTTTCTGTTAGCTCATGTTTCCTAGGCATGAGTGTATGTGTATGTGTATGTATATGTGTATGTGTACCTGTGAGTGTGTGTATGTGGTGTATGTATTTGTGAGTGTGTGTATGTGTGTGTACCTGTGAGTGTGTGTATGTGGTGTATGTATTTGTGAGTGTATGAGTCTGTGTACTGGGGAGTGCGTGTATATGGCATATGTATTTGTATGTGTATCGGTGAGTTTGATATGTGGTGTGTGTGTGTGTGTGTGTATGTGTGTGTGTACCTGCCTGTGGAGGCGAGAGGTTGACACTGGGTATCTTTCTTGATCATGTGAGATCGTGACCACTCAACCACCTTACTGTTTGAGATGGGTTTCTCCTGGGGCTCATGAATTCAGCTAAGACGACTAGTCAGTGAACCCCAAAGATCTCTTCGTCTCTATGCTGTAACTGTTTGTTTTTGTTTTGTTCTGTTTGAAATGGGCAAACTGAGGTTCCAAGAAATCTTTTGATTTAAAACACCCCGCTTTTGCACACCGTGGCAGAAGGGGAGATTAAGCCTGGGCCTGACATTCTCCAGCTCTCTGCACCTTTTCTCTCCCACCTTTTCTCACTTGCAATGGCTTGACAGGCTCCTTTCTCAGCAGACACCATGACAGTCCCAGCTGGAAATTTGACTCAACACGGATAATTAGACGTGTGACAACCGTACCTCTGCCAGCAGCCCCGGAAAGCCAGCTGTGCCAGAAGCCTGTGGGGCCTTGGCATGTTCCAGATGACTCTGGTCTGCACGTAGCCTCCCTAAAGCCCCACGTTTGTGTGCTTCGTGATCAGGGTCACTACATAGGGTGACCAGTGAAGGGGGTGGGGACGGAGACTCAGAGATGGTCAAGGTTCACAGAGCCACAGCACCAGAGAAAGAAGGGGTTAGAAACGCCATGGTGATGAAGAAGCAGAAATCAAGGTGACGTGAACATGGATTGTAGACAAAGGGGCTAAAGAAGCCTCCTGAGAATTTATGACAGAGTGTGGGGGTGACTTTGAGCTCTCTCTGGTAAATGCTTCTTTATGTGCACATTTTTTATGAATCACCTGAGAATAAGTTGGGGCCATAGTTCTCACGAATCCTAAAGTGTCCCAACGTACATTTCTTAAGAGCAAATACAGTTTTCAATGTGTGTTATATGATTATCTAGCTGGGGAAATACAGCACACAGCTCCACAGGGTCAACCAAAGGTTCAGGAGAAATGTCAGCCACCGGGGTGTCCCTGGAATCAGAGGCCAGGACAGGGTAGTAAATGTTTTCATATGTTTAGTCAGTGTTTATTCCTCTAGGCCTGGTTTCACCGAGGGGCGTCTGCTGAGGGGTTCCCACTGGTCTCAATTAGGACACCTTGACTTTGCGTTTAGCGTGGAGCCTGTTTCTCAGTTCTGTAATTCAAATCACAGTTTTGAAACATCACAGGGACCATCCAGCCGCCCTGCTGTGTCTTTGGGGGAATGGAGTGGAGACTCTGGGGGTCAGGACAGTGGCTTCTCGGACACTAACGATGCCCAACTTAATAACATAATCAGTACAAGAACGTATTTTCTTTGCAAGAAATTCAGACTAGGGTTGACGAGGCCAATGCTCTTCTGCTTCCCACCTCCAGACAGCTGCCTTTATCCCTTCAGAGGTAGCCATTGGTTAAAGAGGAGGTGCGCATCTCCTCCTGGATGTTTCTGTGTTTGTGTTCATGCAGGCCTCGCAGGAAATGCGCTTTCTTGTGCCTCCCTTGGAAGATTTGGAGGGTCTTTTAAGGGGACAGACTTGATTTTGATATAGTCTCAAAATGGCAGAAAAGGATAGTATTAAAAACGCTTGTATTTTCTTCACCTGATCGGCTAGCAGTTTATATTGTGCCTAATGTAGTCTACCATCGTCTATATTAAACATTTTTAGATAAGTGCTTTTTTTATCCGAACCATTTCAGAGTTCAGCAAGGCATTATGATCCCCACTGACCTCAGAATACGTCAGTACGTATTTTCCAAGGTCAAAGACATTCTCTTAAGTGTGCAGCCTAATTATCCAAATGGGACATGTACCACAAGCCCACTGCTATTACCTAATAGCGTAGATCTCAGTTTCACTACAGAATCACACAGACCTTTTTCTTAAACAGGGGCTTTATATTGTAATCGTCTTTATTTCTTATCTCTTCAAAACCTCTGTGTGCGGGGCTAGCTCAGTGTTTTCGGCAGGTCTGAAGTCATTCTCAGCACAGATATGCCTTAGTTTGTATAGCCCTTCCCCTAGGCCCATTAGTGTTGACTTTCCTATTGCCAGCATTCCCAACCTGATTGTCCACGGCTGTGGCTTTGAATCTCTGTTTCAACACACACAGTGAAGACTTGTGAGGACTCAGAATACCAAGCACATTTCCCTTACAAAGAGTTTTAATTAAACAAAGCAAAAAGCCTCTCATCATTTATATAATTCAGCACTGGGACCATAAAACGCCATCATTCTTTAGACTTTTTCAAGATTCCCCACCCCCCCTCCAGAGGAGGAGGGTTAAACAGTTTAGGAAAGTTCTTGAAGAACAGGTTCCTAGGAAAGTCAATCACGCCAGTGCTGCCTCTTCCCCACACCTTGTCTGGAATGTTCGCCAGACTAGAGGATTTTGCCTTCTGGAGTTGGTTTGATCCCCACCTAGCTCAAAACAGGCCCTGTTTTCTGGCCCAGCATGCTCTTCTCCTGTGCGGTTAGCAAACTTCCACCATGGGGACCGGCGCGATTTCTGCTTTGTGTGAAGCGTATCGTACCATCTGCACTGGCTGAATTTCAGCAAAGATAGTAAAGAAACATTTATCAAGAAAAATCAAAGTTGATCCAGCCAAGTGTGGTCTAGAGAGCCTGGCTTCCTCCATGCAGATGCGGCTTCCTCGCTGCTGGAAAACATGACTTGACTTTGCAAAGCTTCCAAGGGACAAGCTTCTGGATGTGAGCCTGCAGCGCCTGTCAACTGCTCATGATGCAGTTGTTTTAAAGTAGACGTCCTCCTGGAGATGTGAAAGTCAGCAGCTCTGAATCAACCCCGCTCTACCCATTCCCAGAAATGTTAGCCCCTTTGATAGACAGGAGAGGTTCCAGAGGACGGAAGTGGGAGAAAAATGTAAGAAGGATGTAGGGGAGGTGGAGCAAAGCTTGGATGAGGAATGTTTACTGCCAGGCAGGGGAGCAGAAGGTGGAGGAAGACTGCAGGACGTGGCACCTAGCAGTCCAGCAGGGAGCGGTTGGCGGGAATCCTAACCATCAGAGAACTGCCTCCCAATGCTTGTCTAATACGGTGTCGGTTCATATGACTAGGAGCCTAGGGAAGTGGAGAAGAGAGACTCTCTATTGCTACATGCATGTGTCTTGCCAATCATCCAAACAGACAGGCTTATGGCCCTCCAGAGCAACTCAGTTCATGTTTTTATGCGAATCTCTGTGTGATCGAAGTGTCATTCCCAGACTAGAAACTGGCACGTGCTATTTTCCTTGGAAGACTTGAGCAACGAGAGAAAATAACAGTTGGGGATTGTGTTCTGTGGGGAAGGCGTCGCTCCTCAAAGCTGTGTTACTCCATGTGTGCTCCGTGGGCCAGCAGCCTCCACCTCACCCCGAAACTTGTTAGAAAAGCAGAGAAACACACCTCACTCTAGTGCTACCGAGCCAGCATCAGTCCATGGGGGGTGAGTAGCGGGAATCGTGGTTTTGAGAGCTTTAGGGTTCCTCTGTGCTACGGTTTGCAGAGTCCTCTCGCTGAGATTTCAAATGGGAAGGTCCATTACATGGTTCCTGTGAAGAAATTAAGTGGACGTTGTGGCACAAGGGTGTCATTCCAGGTACCCAGGACGCAGAAGCAGGAGGATCACAAGTTCAAGGCCAGCCTGGGAAGCATAGTTAGCCCCTGCCTCAAAATAAAAAGTCAACAGAGGTCCAGCATCTGTGAGGCTTTGCATTCAACCCTCAGTACTGCAAAAGTAAATAGAGACTAGACAAGTGTGGTCAGAAGCCACCGACTAACAACCCGGAGACAGCAGTGACACAGGGAACGCTTACTGAGTATTTTCTAGGTTCTGCACCAAATATTCAGTCCAATTTTACCATTAAGTCAACATATTTTATTGATCAAGAAAGCAAGGTTGAAAGTTTACAGAGAAAGCCAGTAAGATTCCTGCTCTGTACCCACAACCCTACGTGGCCTGCCTACTATCTCATCAGGAATCAGTTATACTTTCAATAGATTTGGTTTCATATGTTCTTTGTGGACAGAATCAGCATCTTATGTTTTCCCCAGACTCCTTGGAAGGTAACAGGACACTTAGGGAATAGTGGGACCCTGCTCACCAAACCTAACAGAATCAGGGCCAGAGAAGAACATTTATTGCATTTGGTACAAAAAGAGATATAACTTGTGGCTGAGACGGAGGATGAATTCAACTCATGTCTTTTTAAAAATTAATTTTATTTATTTATTTTACATCCCAACGACAGTTTCCTCTCCCTCTGCTCCTCCCATTCCCTAGCCCCATCTCCCCTCTGTCCTACCACCCCATTCACCCCTCCTCTGCTTCTCTTCAGAAAGGGGCAGGCTTCCATGGGTATCAACAAAGTACCGCCCCTTGTACCAAGGCAGGACAAGGCACTTTAGTATGAGGAATAGGTTCCCAAAAGTCGGCCAAAGTGTTAGTGACAGCCCCTGCTCCCGCTGTGAGGAGTCCCACAAGTAAACCAAGCTACTCAGCTGTCACATATACGTGTGTGACATATACATACTTAGGGCTTAGGTTGATCCCATACAAGCTCCCTGGTTGTCTGTTCAGACTCTTTGAGCCCCTGTGAGCCCGGGGTTAGTTGTTTCTGTGGGTTTTCTTGTGATGTCTTTGCTCCTACAATCCTTCCTCCCTCTCTTCAGTAGAATTCCCTGAGCTCAGTCTAATGTTTGGCAGTGGGTCTGCATCTCTTTCCATCAGCTGCTGGATGAAAGATCTCTGCCGACAATTGGGATAGTCGCTAATCTGGTCGCAGGAGACGGTCAGGTCAGGCTACGTATTCACATTTGCTAGGAGTCTTAGCTGGGGGTCATCCTTGTAGATTTCTTTGCATGAGGTTTCTACCTGATTCCAAAGTGCCCCCACCTTTCCAGTCATCCCTTTCAGTACTCTCCCCCTCCATCTACCCACCCCCAGGCCAATCCCTCAGGTTCCTATCCTTATTCCACCCATGAGATCTATTCTATTTTCCCTTCCCAAGGAGATCCCTGTGTTCCCCCTTGGTCACTCTTTGTGTTATCTATCCTCTCTGTGGATTGCAGCATGGTTATCCTTTACTTTACAGCTAGTGTCCACTTATAGGTGAGCACATACCATGTTTGCCTTTCTGGGTCTGGGTTACCTCACTCAGGGCGATTATTTCTAGTTCCATCCATTTGCCTTCAGGTTTCACGATGTCACTGTTGTTAACAGCCGAATAATACTCCATTGTGTAAATGTACCACATTTTCTTTATCCAATCTTCTGTTGAGGGGCATCTAGGTTGTTACCAGGTTCTGACTATTACGAATAAAGATGCTATGAACATAGCTGAGCAAGTGTCTTTGTGGTATGATTAAGCATCCTTTGGGCATGTGTCCAAGAGTGTTAGCCCATGTTTAGCAGAGGAAAACCCATTCACACGTCCTGTAATCTCATTCATTGAGTCCTGACCCCTACTGACTGTGTGACCTTAGGCACATTCCCCTCCTTCCTGTCCTGCTTCCTTCCTACTCTCCTTTCCTTGCCCCCTATTCCTCTTCTCCCTCCCTGTCCTCTGCTGGAATGTCCATACATCCTCTCTCCATTTTCCCACTGTTTCTTCCCTCCCTCTGTCCTTTCTCTTTCTGATTTCTTCTCAGGAGTGGTCAGCTGATTGGGTGTAGGAAAATAAAGATATTTGACTTTAACTTGTGTTTGTTGGATAAGTAAACTAGAAAGAAATTGGTGAGGAAATTGAGAGTGTTTTCCAAGGAAACCATTGTGCTGAATCCTAAAAGCTATGCCCCATAAATGGAGAAAAGCAGGAGGGGATGGGCTACAGAGACTATGTGTCTGGTCCAACGGATTGATTGCTGGGAGGACACTTCACCGCTGACCAGGACTGACAGATTTCGTGGGATGGAAATGACATAAGCGCCGTGAGAGTGGGACCTGTGAAGAGGGTCTGTGGACCACTGTGGGGGAAGAACTCCCCTTCAACCCACTCCCAGGGTCCCCATGCTCCCAATTTACTCAGGAGATCTTGTTTTTTTCTACTTCCCATATAGATTAGATCCATGTATGTCTCTCTTAGGGTTCTCATGTTGTCTAAGTTCACTGGGGTTGTGATCTGTAGGCTGTTTTTCTTTGCTTTATGTCTAAAAACCATTTATGAGTGAGTACATGTGATAATTGTCTTTCTGGGTCTGGGTTACCTTACTCAAAATGATGTTTTCTCGCTCCATCCATTTGCCTGCAAATTTCAAGCTGTCGTTATTTTTTTCTGCTGTGTAGTAGTCCATTGTGTAAATGTACCACGTTTTCCTTATCCATGTTTCAATTGAGGGGCATTTAGGTTGTTTCCAGGTTCTGGCTATCACAAACAATCCTGCTAAGGACATAGTTGAGCACATGTCCTTCTGGCACAGTTGAGCATCCTTTGGATATATACCCAAAAGTGTTATTGCTGGGTCTAGAGGAAGGTTGTTTCCTAATTTTCTGACAAATCGCCACACTAATGTCCAAAAGGACTGTACCAGATTGCATTCCCAGCAGCAGTGCAGAAGTGTTCCCTTTACCCCACAACCTCTCCAGTATAAGTTGTCATCAGTGTTTTTGATGTTGGCCATTCTTACAGGTGTAAAATGGAATTTCAAAGTTGTTTTGATTTGTATTTCTCTCATGACTAAGGATGTTGAACATTTCCTTAAGTGTTGTTCAGCAATTTTAGATTCCTCTGTTGAGAGTTTTCTGTTTAGGTCTGTACTCCATTTTTTATTGGATTATTTGTTCTTTTGATGACCAATTTCTTGAGTTTTTTGTATATTTTAGAGATCAGTCAGTCCGCTGTCTGATGTGGGGTTGATGAAAATCTTTTCCCATTCTGTAGGCTGTTGTTTTGTCTTGTTGACCATGTCCTTTGCTTTACAGAAGCGTTTCAGTTTCAGGAGGTCCCATTTATTAATTGTTTCTCTCAGTGTCTGTGCTACTGGGGTTATATTTAGGAAGTGGTCTCTTGTGCCAATGCGTTCAAGTGTTACTTCCCATTTTTTCTTCTGTGAGGTTCAATGTGGCTGGCTTTATGTTAAGGTCTTTGATCCATTTGACTTGAGTTTTGTGCATCATGATAGATATGGATCTATTTTCATTCTTCCAGCACTATTTGTTAAAAATTGTTTCTTTTTTTTCCATTTGATAGTTTTTGCTTCCCCCCCCCAAAAAAAAATCATGTATTTGAAAGTATGTGGCTTAATATCTGCGTCTTCTATTCGGTTCCATTGGTCATCCTGTCTGTTTTTATGTCAATACTAGACTGTTTTTCAGTACTGTAGTAGACTTTGAAGTTAGGGATTGTGATGCCTCCAGAAATTTTTTTTTGTACAGGATTGTTTTGACTATTCTGGGTTTTTTGCTTTTCCATATGAAGTTGAGTGCTGTTCTTTCGAGGTCTGAAGAATTTTGCTGGGATTTTGCTGAGCATTGCATTGAATCTGTAGAGTGCTTTTGGTAAGATTGCCATTTTTACTATGTTAATTCTACCTACCTAAGAACATTGAGAGATCTTTCCATTTTCTGGTGTCTTCTTCAATTTCTTCAAAAATTTAAAGTTCTTGTCATACATGTCTTCCACTTGTTTGCTTAGAGTTACTCCAAGATATTTTATGTTTTTTGTGGCTATTGTGAAGGGTAATGTTTCTCTGATTTCTTTCTCAGCCCATTTATCATCTGTGTACAGGAGGGTTACTGATTTTTTTAGTTAATCTTATATCCTGCTACATTACTGAAAGTGTTTGAGTTGTAGAAGTTCCTTGATACAATTTTTGGGGTCACTTAAGTGAACTATCATATCATCAGCAAATAGTAAGAGTTTGACTTCTTTTTTGATTTGTATCCCCTTGATCTCCTTTTGGTGTCTTATTGCTCTAGCTAGGACCTCAAGAACTATATTGAATAGATATGAAGAGAGTGGACAACCTTTTCTTGTTCCTGATTTCGGTGGAATTTCTGTGAGTTTCTCTCCTTTTAGTTTGATGTTGGCTGTTGGCTTGCTGTATATTGCCTTTCTTATGTTTAGGTATGTTCCTTGTATCCTACTCTCTCCAATACCTTTATCATGAAGGGATGCTGTATTTTGTTGAAAGCTTTTTCAGCATATAATGAGATGATCATGTGGTTTTTAGTTTTCAGTTTGTTTATATGGTGGATTATGTTGACAGACTTTTGGATCTTGAACCATCCCCACACTTCTGAAATGAAACTGACTTGATCATGGTGGATGATGGTTCTGATGTGTTCTTGGATTCGATTTGCCAGTATTTTATTTAGTATTTTTGCATCAATGTTCGTGGGTGAGATTGGTCTCTTTCTTAATAATGTCTTTATGTGATTTGGTTATCAGGGTAATTGTAGCCTCATAAAAAGAGTTTGGCAATATTCCTTCTGTTTCTATTGTGTGGAACAATTTGAGGGGTATTGGTATTAGTTCTTCTTTGTCTATCTTGTAGAATTCTGAGCTGAAACCATCTGGTCCCAGGCTTCTTTTGTTTGGGAGACTTTTGATGAACTGTTTCTATTTCTTCACTAGTTATAGGTATGTTTATTTGCTTATCTCGTCTTGATTTAATTTTGGTAAGTGATATTTATCCAGAAAGTTGTTCATTTCCTTCAAGTTTTCCAATTTTGTGGAGTACAGTTTTTTTTAGCTTTATTATTATTATTATTATTATTATTAATTAAAGATTTCTACCTCCTCCCCGCCACTGCCTCCCATTTCCCTCCCCCTCCCCCGATCAAGTCCCCCTCTCTCATCAGCCCAAAGAGCAATCAGGGTTCCCTACCCTGTGGGAAGTCCAAGGACCACCCACCTCCATCCAGGTCTAGTAAGGTGAGCATCCAAACTGCCTAGGCTCCCCCAAAGCCAGTACGTGCTGTAGGATCAAAAACCCATTGCCATTGTTCTTGAGTTCTCAGTAGTCCTTATTGTCCACTATGTTCAGCAAGTCTGGTTTTATCCCATGCTTTTTCAGACCCAGGCCAGCTGGCCTTGGTGAGTTCCCGATAGAACATCCCCATTGTCTCAGTGTGTGGGTGCACCCCTTGCGGTCCTGAGTTCCTTGCTCGTGCTCTTGGAGTACAGTTTTTTAAAATATGACCTGACGATTCTCTTGATTTCCTCTGTGTCTGTTGTTATGTCTCCCTTTTCATTTCTGATTTGGTTAATTTGGATATTCTCTCTATGCTTTTTGGTTAGTTTGGATAAATCTTTGTCTATTTTGTTGATTTTCTCGAAGAACCAACTCTTTGTCTCATTGATTCTTTGTATTGTTTTCTTTGTTTCTATTTTGTTGATTTCAGCTCTCAATTTTATTATTTCCTGCTGTCTAGTTCTCTTGGCTGAGTTTGCTTCTTTTTGTTCCAAAGTTTTCAAATGTTCTGTTAATTCACTAGTGTGAGATTTTTCCAGCTTCTTTATGTAGGCATTTAGTGCTATGAACTTTCCTCTTAACACTGCTTTCATTGTGTCCCACAAATTTGGGTATGTTATGTGGTCATTTTCATTGAATTTTAGGAAGTCTTTAATTTCTCCCTTTATTTCTTCCTTGATCCATTGATGACTCAGGTGATCAATGTTTAATTTTCATGGGTTTGTGGGTTTTCTGGAATTAGTATTGCTGTTGACTTCTAGTTTTAAGCCATGGTTATCTGATAAGATACATGAGGTTATTCCAATTTTTTTTTGTATCTGTTGAAGTTTGTTTTGTTTCCAAATATGTGGTTAATTTTGAGAAGGTTCCACGAGGTTCTGAGAAGAAGGTATATATATTCTCTTCTGTTTGGATGGAATATTCTATAGATGTTTGTTAAGTCCATTTGAGTCATAACATCTGTTAGTTCCCTTGTTTCTCTGTTAATTTTTTTGTCTGATTGACCTGTCCAGTGGCAAGAGTGGAATGTTCAAGTCTCCTACCATTAGTGTGTGGGGTTTAATGTATGATTTAAGTTTTAGAAGTGTTTTTTTTTTTTTTTACATATGAGGGTGCCCTTGTATTTAGGGCATAGATGTTCAGTATTGAGATTTCTTCTTGATGAATATTTACTGTGACTAATATGTAATGTCCTTCTTTGTCTCTTTTGATTGATTTTACTTTTAAGTCTATTTTGTTAGAAATTAGTATAGCTACACCCACTTGTTTCTTAGGTCCATTTGATTGGAAAATTTTTGTCAACCCTTTACTCTGAGGCAATGTCTGTCTTTGAGGTTGAGGTATGTTTCTTGTATGTAAAAGAAGGATGGATTCTGTTTTCATATCCAATCTGTTAGCCTGTTTCTTTTTACAGATGAGTTGAGTCCATTTATATTAAGGTCTCTGGCTCTGATCTTCTCCCTCAGAAATCCCAGACTCATGCCAGGACCAGCAGAGCTTTCTGGTTTCTGCCTACTCCTTTGGAGGTCCCAGATCAATGACTGGACCCACAGAGATCACTGGCTCAGTCCTACTCCTGTGGAATTTGTTGCCTCAGGCCCGCTCTGGCCCAAGGTCCCTGGCTCAGACCTGCTCCTGTGGAGTTCACTGTCCCAGGCCTGCTCTGAAAATTCCTGTTTTTGTTGTGTTGTTGCATTCATGTAACATTTAGAGAACATGTACAGAAATCGATGTGGAAATGGGTTATCATTGCCTCATTGCTGACTTTGGTGGGATTGTGTTTGTCATAAACTGTGATGCTTTTATTTCAGCTAGCCCTGACCCTGTTGAGAGATTTTCATGCTAGTTTCAGATAACTACAATGACCTTGTGGTTTTCTTCTTTCAGTTTTAAATTGACGAATATATTAATAATAGATTTGTGAAAAGGTTGAATCATCTTTACATTTCCTGTACACTCAATATTCGTTTGTCTGAGTTTCATTTGTTTTTGGACTGAATATATTATCTTGGATTTTCTTTCCCAAGATGGACAACACAACCTTACATTATTTAACACTATAAGCTTAAGTTCCATGCAAGCCTCTTTTTCTGATCCCCTTTTCTTGGCTGTGTATGTTTCTACCTTTTGAGCTACTGTTTGATCAGCTTTTCCTGTTCTCCAAGCATATGCTTCCTTCTCCCTTGTCTCCTGTCTGGCCCACTGTATCTTCGGCTCAGATCCTTCACTCCCTTTCCTTCCTTAAGCCGGTTCTATAACCTTCATGAAGGAGCCTTATTAGGTGGAGGCTATCTGTAATGTTGTTGATATTCTTCCAGCCTTCTCTCTGTGGACTCTCTGAGTGCTGCTGCGTAATGACATGTGGATGGCAGATGTACCCTCATTTAGACGGCAACTCTTTTTCCTTGTTTGTCCTTTTCTTTTTGGATGAAGGTAACATTTGCAGCATATAAATTAGCCATTCGCTCTTTTAAAATACACAGTTCCCTGTACTTTACATTTACAGCATTGTGGTCATCTCTCTAGTTTTAGTGAGCCCATCGCCTCTAAAGAAAAGCTTGTGTCCATGAAGCGCCACTTCTTTGGTCCCCTTCCCTCACATGCAGCAACAGTGAGCCCTCTGTTTGTCTGTGTGGGTTGACTGCACAGGATTAGCTTAGTCTTGTCTCATTGCTGTGTCCAATACCTGAGAGAACAGCCTGAGGGAAGAAGGGTTTGTTCTCCTCATGGTTTCAGTCCGTCATGGTGGGAGAGTGTGATGGAAAAACTCACATCTTGACAGACAAGAGACAGAGCAGAACGGTTACAGGAGACGGCCAGGACAAGATCTAGTTCTCAAGGACATGCCCTCAGTGACTTATTTCTCCAGCCAGACTCTACCATCTGCAATTGCACCAGCTCCCAGTAGCTAATTCTTATTTGGTATCCATCAGTGGATTAGACCATCCATTTAGCCAGAGCCCTGGTGGTCTAATCATTTCCGTAAATGCCCTTATAGACGCACCACGAAATGTACTTTCCTAATGTCCCAACTTTTTTCCAGTTGACGAAATCTCAATGGAGACTGACCATCACACAGCATGTGACCGTTGTGTCTGGGCATATGCATGGTCATAGCAGCTCCTTTCCTAATACCCAGAAAGGAGATGCCACCTGGATGTCTACAAATGATGAATGGATAAACAAATACAGCATAACTATGGAATGGAATATTACTGAACTTTAAAAAGCAACATGGATACTTGTTGTACAATGACACCTTGAAACTATCATGCTAAAACTAAAAGGGACAGATTCTTGTGGGTCTTGGGGAAGGGGGTTTTAGAAAAATTAGAGTGTGTTTTAGAAGTAAGGAGGGGTGAAAGCAAAACCGAAGTCAGAAGTCAATTTTTAGGAAGGCTGAGCATAAAGTATGTTGTCGTAGGGTTCTGTTACTCTAAGAAAGCACTATAGCCATAAGCAACTTGGGGAGGAAAGGGTTTATTTTACCTTTTGGTTCCACATCACATTCCGTCCTCTAATGAAGTCAGGATGGGAGGGCAGGAACCTGGAGGCAGGGACTGATGCAGAGACCATGGAAGAGCATTACCGACTGGCTTGCTCATCAGGACTTGCTCAGCCTGATTTCTTATATAACCCAGACCATCAGCTCAGGGGGAGCCCTGCTCACAAGCGAGCTGAGCCCTCCCCTGTCGTCATCAATCAAGAAAATGCCCCACAGTCTTACTTACAGGCTAATCTGGTGAGGATATTTTCTCTTGAGGTTCCTTCTTCCAAAATGACTTTAGCTTGTGTCAAGTTGACATAAAACTAGCCAGCACATGTGTTATATACACGCTTGAAAATATTATAAGGAAACATTATTTTGCATAATTAATATATGCTAATAAAGGTTTTAAGAATAATTTTTTATACAATATGGAACAGAATTTACATCCTGTCAGGCTGTCTCATTTGCATGCCTCTCAAGCTGTTGATATTAATGAAATTCTCACCAAGCAGGGATGCTCAGGACCCAACCATGGGTATCACAGGCATCACTAACAGAAATGTAAACATTTTGGACGTTAGTAATATTGGAACTGCATTTTGTTTTTCAGTAAGAGATGCTAAAAATCTTGTACCTATGGACCCCAATGGCTTATCAGATCCCTACGTTAAACTGAAACTGATTCCTGATCCCAAAAGTGAGAGTAAGCAGAAGACCAGGACCATCAAGTGCTCTCTCAACCCCGAGTGGAACGAGACCTTCAGATTGTAAGTACAAACTACGTTGGCTCAGCATGGGTGACAGAGGATAGTGGTCTTCAGGGACTGGGGCATCTCTCCTTTATCTCCCCTTTAGCCTCTGTTTTCTTTCTTTTCCCTTCACTTCCTTCCCCCCTTCTCTTCCCTCTGGATTTCAGTATTGTGAGTTAAGGGGAAATTGGATCTTTTTCTAATAGAGTTGAGACTGTTTGTGATGTGTGGAGCCAGGCTGGATGGGATTGGGTATTTGTGCTGCCTGGTGAAAGGTAATGAATAGGGCATAGTCTATAGGCTATACTGTCAATATCTCCAGGGCTGAGTTTACATGGTACTTGGTTTGCTTCCTACTGGGAGGACCATATCAGCTTTGCTTTAGGGTCTTCTCTGGCCAGGAAAAGTATATGGGTCCCCTCTCAACATGCCTGGGCCAACGGTCGTTCATAGTAACAGCTGGTATTTACTGAGCAAGTATGATGTACAGTCGAGCACCAATTAAGCGATCTGACTAACAATTGTTTCTTAATTCATTTCTATTTTATGCGTGGGCCTTGCTAAAGAAGCCCCTGAGTGAGTAACTGAGGAATATGCAGCCTTGCGTAGGTTGCCACCCTAGGTCATACTGCAGCCACAGGCTGGCATCACGGTTCTTGGGGGCAACCTTATACCCTTGCCTCTTTCTCAGGATAAAGCAATGTCTATCTGAGCCTTTCAGGGCCATGTTGCAGAACAGTTTCCCCCGAGACTCCAGAAGGAGGTTTCTCCATGAGTTTCTCTACTTCATCCAACCCACAAGTATGCAAATGCACACACATGTGTGCCCCCGATGATGTTTTGAACATTGGAATTTTTCTCTGTGACATCCGTGGGAACAAAGACAGAGACAATAGCCCCAGATAGACCTGCTTTTGTTGGAGCTAGCCAAGGTCTCCCACCTGTTCAATCAACAGGCTGTCGAACAGAATGAGTCCCTACTCCCAGGGGAGTGGAAACCAAGTGCGTCTCCTGCAGTAGCTTGTGACAGTGAAGGGTTTCTATCTCAGGCCCTCATCCTCTTGTACATTTTATCTACAGGAGAAATCAAGATGGCCTTGGCTGACTCACTCTCTCTCTTTCTCCCTCCAGTCAGCTGAAGGAATCAGACAAGGACAGAAGACTCTCTGTAGAGATCTGGGATTGGGACCTGACCAGCAGGAATGACTTCATGGGATCTCTGTCATTTGGGATTTCGGAACTGCAAAAGGCCGGGGTCGATGGCTGGTAAGAAGAATTCTGCATTGGAAACCACAATGCAAGTCGGTCCATCAGACCTGGGATCGAATATGTTTTCCCTTTTCTCTTAAAATTGCAATATGCAAAAGAAAACCCACCACAGTGACTGCTAGCTTGGCTCGGTCTCACGCATGCGCCTCGTTTGGCTCTTCAATTTACAGAGTGGGAGTTGACAGGGCCTGGTGACATGGGCCTTCCATCCTAGCTAATTGGTAGGCTAAGGTTGGGAGGATTGCATGGGGCAAGGCCTGCCTGGGGAACTTTGATCACTTACTTCAAAATAAAGTAAAAGGAGGCCTGGAAGATGGCTGGGTGGCAATGCATCTGCCCAGCGTGCATGAACAAGGCCCTAAATTTAATCCCCAGGGCTTTAAAAAAATAATTAATTGTTAGTATTAAAAGAGATGAGGAGACAGCTTGCTGAGTCAGTAAAGCGCTTGATTGTATATGAGCATGAGGACTTGAGCTCAGATCCCCTGCACCCATGTAAAAGCCGGCACAACAGCAGCGGCAAGTATCTGTAACCACAGCACTGGTGGGGCAAAGGGGGCAGAAACTGGGGCATCCAGAGACAAGAAAACCCATAGAACTCACTGGGTAATGAGTCTAACCCATTGGTGAGCTTGGATTCCGTGAAAAGAACCTTCCAAAAGTAAAGTGGAGAGTGATTGAAAAAGGCAGTGAACATCCACCTTTCTCCTTGAGGAACACACACACACACACACACACACACACGCATGTATACACATACACGCATGCACACGTGCGCGCACACACACGTATGCATGCACGCATACACACGCACACATGCATATGCACACACACATGCATGCACACACACACACACAATACACACATGCACACACACATGCGCACACACGCGCGTGCACACAAAATCTGAAATGACAAGATTCTACCTATGAAAAGCCAAATGCCAGGGCGTGGTTCTCTCTTGGCCACAGTCCTTACCGGTCCCTAGTGATCACCTCTGTCCTACTGCACCCAGCCTCGTGGGCACTAAAGCCCTCTCTCAAGCTTACCTGACAGATCTGGGCAATCCATTGGACAGTCTTGACTCCTCAAGGCCGTGTGTCCCCATTGATAGTGCCTCCTGTCCATGGTCACCCACCTGTCTTGTTTCTGCTGCTTTGCTTTTTCCCACTGCCAGAACAAAGCACCCTCATCCGGCGTCTCCAACAGGAAAGTAGGTCAGCCCCATGGGCAACCACCTCATAGTCACCTGAGAAAGAGAGTCAGGATCAATGGTCTAACCTGGCTTCCCAGCCGTCACTTTGGGGGAAGTGGTGATTGGACCTGCTCTTAGTTCTTTAAGATAAATTGTCTCCTTTCTAAATTGTCTCACTCGGGACTCTTTCAGTTCCGAGTGGAAGAAAAGAAAAATCGAACTGATTTCCCATGAAAGAGAACGCATCTTTCAGGCCATACATCCTCCATTGCCCACCTAAAGCTTCCCGGTCCCTGCTCCACATTGATTTATCACAGGCTCTTCTTCAAATGGATAGAATGTTCTAGTCCCTCAGGGTGCATCAGAATAGAAGACAAATGTGTGTTTGTGAACCCCTGGTGGGGAGCAGAGATGAACCTTGAACAAGAAATTACTCACGACAGCAGTCGAGGATCACGTGATGAGAGCGGTGATGTGGATAATGCGTGGATAGTCACCATGACTTGGTGGGGAGATTTAAAAAAGGCACAATTCAGAAGTGATTAAAACATCAGTCTTACAAAATCATGAGCACGAACCAAGGCTGTCCTCAGCTCACTACTGAAGACCATGAAAAGGTTTGGTAGATTGATAGCGAGAAAACTGGTGTTTGGGGGTAAATGTTTGCTGAATTAGCTCGGCCACATTAAATATATGCACACAGAAAATCACAGCTTGATGGAAGCCCAGGCTTGGGGTTCTGTCATCTGCCTGCCTGGATCAGAAGAAGGTCACAACTCACTTTTCCAAAAGTTCACATTTTCCTCTGCAGATCAGGGAGCCACCTGCACACGATGACTAAGTTTAGTGACATTACAGGAGGAAGGAGCTGCTTGAGCAGGAAACACTAGTGTGACATCCTTTCTTCCCCTTCATGGTTTCGGATACTTTCCCCGTGGCGTGTCCCCGCCCTCACGGATCCACAGACTGGGTGTTCCCTCCTTGGCAGGTCAAGTTGACAGGGGCTAAAGAGAAGATCCATGATCCCTGGTGGGTAGAAGTGAGGCAGGAGAGAACATAATGATAGTTGTAGTAAAGATAGTTACCACTGACTGGCTCTGACTGGGTGCCAGGCACAGGACGGAAAACGCAGGTGCAAGAATCACAGCTACAGGAAAAACATGGCGGCTTCTTTTGTGAAAACGTCCTTGGCTTTCTCAGACTGTTTGTGAGCTCGTGGTGGCCACAGAGTAGGGTTTTGCTGGGGCAGCCTCCCAGGTTTCTCTCTTGAAGAGGAGCTATTCTGAACAGCACCCCCATACCCCAGAGCAGGTCTGGCCCCACCTTGCTTTGTGGCTTCTTAAGGGCTTCCTGCTTGTGCCTTAGATCTTGTGCCTACTGTGTGTGTCTTCCCCACAGAGCCCAACACATTCCAGTCCCAGGCCACACCAGGCCCCTTTCCCCACCCTTTGCCCTAGCGCTTCTGGGACTTCTCACTTCTGAGACCCCTTCATGGAGAGATGGTGGCTCTGCTCAGGTATCCCCCTCCCCACCTCTCCTAGCTTCTGTGATTGCATAGTCCTCTAGGAAGGTGGGGCCACACCAGAACACTACCTTCCTTGTAATCCCCAACCCCTTTCTTTCCCAGGCCAATTGAGCTGCTCGAGGAGCTTAAGTCCATTTTCAGAAACGAAGTTGTCACCCCCACCCCGACCCCGCCACCTCTAGTTTTGCTGTGTGCACATTCAGCCCAATATGCGGCATAACCTTTGGCCTGGGTTGCGCCTGCCTGTTTTAAATGGCAGCACCAGAAAGCCAAGTGTTTGCTTAAAGCGGTTGTTGGCTGAAACAGTTTTCCTGTGAGCATCTTAGCAAGAGCTATGCATTAACGCAAGCACACAGAAAGACAACGAAAAGGCACTGGCCTGGCTATGGTAATAAGATGGGTTAGTTCCCTCCCCAGTGCCACACATACTCAAAGTGTTGGCGTCTTCCTGCAATCCCAGTACTGGCGAGGTGGAGGCAGGGTGGATCAGAAGTTCAAGGGCATTCTTAGCTATAAAGGGAGTTGAAGGCCAGTCTGGACTATATGAGATTCCCCTCCCCATCTAAAAAAGTATAATGAATAATAATTAATACATTTTTGAGGCACACTGAACTTGGAGATTCACCTAGACTAGTGTTTTTTTTTTTTTTTTTTTTTTTTTTTTTTTTTTTTTTTTTTTTTTTTTTTTTTTTTTTTTTTTTTCCCTTTTTTTAGCATGCTTGGATGTTGAATAAGTCACATCCCTTCTTGCAGACTCAGTTTCTCCCTCTGGCAGGTGTTACAGCAGGGTGAATGATGTCGACAATGGTTCTCTAAGTCAATAAAGGATCCTGGGAAAAAATCCTCTTGCCAAATACTGTTGTGCAGCAGCGGTGCCTCTGGGGTGTTCAGTGACAGTAACATGCTGTGCAATCTTGCGTCAAGGAGCCGCAGGCTAGACCCCCGAGCTCAAGAATGCAGGCGTCTCTGCGACCTAGATTTCGGTTATCACACTCTGTGATGTTCACACCTCGAGGAAGCTCCGAGAGTGTGCCCTGGTTGTCCAGTGATGCCCAACTGTGATTTAAAACCATGTGGCACAACCCACAGAGGCAGCTGGAGAAGCCTCCAGATGTGCAACACCTGCCCCCGGCCACTCATCTGCCTCGTAGTTGCCAGCCCTGTACCTGCTGTCAAACGCTCCCCTGTGCTCCTAATTGTGTCTATTTATGCTCTCTCCCCGCTCCCTCGGTTTTGCTGGAGAGTCATCTGTATTACTTGTTTGGTTTGTTTTTCTCCAAAGAATCTGCTCTGGGACTGTACCTCAGTTATACGTCTGCTTTCTTCTCTCTGCCTGTTTGTTTTGCATTTGTCTTTGAGCCCCGATTGAGTGTTTTGCTATTTGGTTTTCTCTTCTTACCGTACCCAGCTCTTTAGGAATAACGAACCCTATTGGGTGGACAGACAATTCCTTTAAGTTGTGACATCTCACATCCTGACTTTTGCGGCTGTTTCCGGCTCTGCCATTGTGTTTTTCATTTCCTTTCTTGCACGCTTATGTGTAGGCATGTGCTTTAACCTTGAGAGATAGCTTTGCATTTAAATATTTGCTCCTGGGGCAGGGAGGATGACTCAGCCATTAAGAGCACTCGATGCTCTCACAGAGGACCTGGGTTTGACTCCCAGCACTACTACTGAACCTTCTCTCCGGCCCCCTTGCTTTGTCCTTCCCACCTCTCCCTTTCTTTCAACTAAACTCAGTCTACAGTCAATGTCCCTAAATATCCTATAGGTGCTTGAATAAAAATTGTATTTATTGTCTGTAGGATATATCTCAGCACTGATGAGCTCCCCATCTTCATGGTTTATGAACCCTTTATGCTTTTCTATTTTCATTTTATTTGCTTAAGATAAATGTATAATGCTTGTCATGGCTTTCTCAGTAAGATTGTTAGAAACCTTTTTTTTTCTTCATTTCTATTGCTATTGTTTTTTCTGTCTATGAATGTAGCAAGATCACCCACTGTGTAACTCTTCCTAGCTTATTATCTGACATGGAGCTATCGTTGTCTCAGTGAATGCCCCCCCCCCCCGCCCCGCCCAGGTCACCTCACTTCACTGATGGCACCTGTGTCATCGCTTGTTCATTCTTCGGAAATCCACAGCCCAGAACTCTCAGTGCTTAGGAGACACAAGAGAACTAAACAGACAGATCTTCAGCCCCAGGGAGCTGTCTCTCTAGGTGGAGAAAAAAGAAAAACATTTTTACATTAGAAAAAACAAAACAAAACAAACAAACAAGCAAACAAAAACCATGGCATGTTCTAGGCGATAAACAAATGCTATCAGGAGACATGAGAACAAGGAGAGGGGATGCTGGGAGCACGGCTGGTTTGTACATTTCATTCAGTTCTTTCTCAGGAAAACACTTACTGGCAAGGTGACGTTTGGCAGGGTGTCTAAAAGGAGGAGGGACTGTGCCCTGCCGCTGTCCAGGGAGAAAGCATTACATGCAAAGGCCCTGAGGCCCGTGTCTGGTGAACCGCGGGCGTCTTGAAGCAGCTTGGGGAACATAAGACAGTAAGGAGGAGACCTGGTGTGTGTGTGTGTGTGTTCTGAGTGAGGAAGCTAAGACCTATCTGCCCCTTGTCCCTTCTTCATCCCTCCACCTCTGTGTATGCCTGCAAAAATAAAAACAGAACCTCACAGTGTATTATGAACCTGTTCCCAGCACTCAATAACCTTGGAAACATCATTTTACAAAATGTGTGTATGGGTGTAGTATGTATGGGTATGTACATGCATGTACATGTGTGTGAAGACTCTTGTAGACCAGGCTGGCCTCGAACTCACAGAGATCCACTTGCTTCTGCCTGCTAAGTGCTGGGATGAAAGGCGTGTGCCACCACTGCCTGTGTGTGTGAATACTCACATGGGGTTGGTGCTTGTGTGTCATGGCATGCACGTGGAAGGGAGGGTCTCTGGTGTTGGTCTGTGTTTTCCAGTTTGTCTATGGCAGGGTCTGGTTCACCACCGGTACACCAAGCCGGGTGACCGATGAGCTTCTGGGAAGGTAGAGTTACAAATGCTCACTGCTGGACCTGGCTTTGTATGAGCACTAGGGCTTCCAACTCCATCCTCTTGGTTGACAAGCAAGTTCTTTGTCCTCTGAGTTCTCTAAGCTGCTCTTAGACATCATTTCTCATAGCTTCGTGCGACCCACGGTGTGGAACTGCCTCCGTCAGACAGCCGCTTATTCTACGTGGGAAATGCATATCTATGAGAAATAACTCCATGATAACAAACTGGCAGCTCAACTCTTATGTGTACAACTTTAATTACATATTAATAAACCTGCAAGGCTGAAATGGATGGCTCTGAGAACGCGAGTGTCCACAAAGTGTTTGCCAACACATCCCATATTTAAAAAAATAATCTCCATCTGATGAATGTGTGAGAGTATTATTGCACCCCGAGTTGTCAACTCTTAGTTTTGTATATGTCAAATACTCAATGCAAGGACTGTACACATTCATTATTTCTAATTATGCTAAGCATTGTCATTTGCAGATACTTGTGAGTGACAGCCCTGGCTTCGCATTTTTCTCATTGGTTCCTAAGAACTTTTCATAGGGGATGCCGCTCACTGTAGACCACTTGTTCAGCAAGCATGGAGGCCTGGGTTTCATCTCCAGCACTTTGGAGAAAAAGAGCTCTCACTGCTGAGGGTGTTAGTGTTTTCTCAACTTGTGTGTTATGCAGTTCTTCCCACTCATGTTAGTTGCTGCTGTCCTTCATAGCTTTTTCCTTCCTTCCTTCCTTCCTTCCTTCCTTCCTTCCTTCCTTCCTTCCTTCCTTCCTTCCTTCCTTCCTTCCTTGCTTTTTCTTTTCTTTGAGACAGGGTTTCTATGTTTAACAGCCCTGCTGTCCTGGAACTTATTTTGTAGACCAGGCTGGCCTCGAACTCACGCATCTGTATTTTTCTTAGTGTGCAGAAAGCATCTATGTAACTCTAAGCTAATGTGATAAATATCAAGGCAATGGCCAGAGACGTTTCTCGGCTCTGTTTTCTAATTCCCTAATTGTCCAAATTATCCATCCTGTGTTCACTGTCTCCAGCGGATTTTGAAATTCAGTGATTGGACTTTTCTTCTGAAACAATTGTTCCTAATTTCAGATTGTCCTCTTTTCTTGATTCCCTTTGAAAATATGAATTAGACATTCTCTAGGTCTTCCCTTCAGCTGCTGTGTTCCCAGTTGGCCCAGTCCACTGCTTCTGTGTTTCTTTCCTTCTGATGGCTACATTTCCACGTGTCCCGATGCCTTCATCTCTCCCGGTAGGAGGATGGGCACAGCAGTGATGGGTGTCCTTCCCCTAGTCCTCAGATGCAGATAAGGGAGCCAGGAGCCTTTTGTAAGTTCTTGGAATTCTGTTTTTTGCAGACCAGGTATCCTGTTCCCTGAGCAGGGACCACAGCTAGAGACAGCAGGAAGGTATCCTTCCTGATGAAGAAGTGTCCTGTTCTCTTCTTCTAGGGTACAGGTGTCCTTTCATGGGTGTGGAAGGAGTGTACACAGTCTGAGTCCAGAAAGGCTTCGCACACTTTTCTCACACGGGGCTGTGTCTCTCGCTCAGCCTTCCTTTTTTAACAGTCACGTTTTACTTTAAAAAAGCGACAGTGGTTCCAGGACAGGCCCCAAAGCTATGGAGAAACTCCTCTCTCTCCTCTCCTGTTTCAATTCCTTTGTTGGCAATTGAATCTAGCACTTTGTACATGTTAATTTTTGCCCTCAACCCAAAAGACAGACTTTAAATGTGAACTTACTATTTCTTTTGACCCCCCATTTATTTATTTATTTATTTATTTATTTATTTATTTATTAGTTTTTCATGACAGGGTTTCTCTGTGTAGCATAGCTAAGTTGGAACTAACTCTGTAGACCAGGCTGGCTTCAAACTCACAGAGATTCTCTTGCTTCTGCCTCCTGAGTGCTGGGATTCAAGGCATGCATCACTACTGCCCAGTTAAAATCCAATTATTTAAATGAAGAACATTAAGTCAAAATAATATGCAGATTTAGCAGAACCCATAGAAAGACTTATGAAAGGCGAAATTGGCCACACACCGTCCTGTGTTCTCTCATGACCAATGACATCACTTCGTAGAAGCTCCTGGGACTCCTTTGTAGAGCAGGCCTCCCTGGGTTCCAGCACACAAGTTCTTAATTTTATAGCTTTTAGAGATTTGGGGAAAGAGGGCTGGGTAGCCACTGTGAGGCTTAGAGGCTCCTATTACTCCTATAAAGTCTTGGGATTAAGATCCCGTATTTGTGCATACATCATATATGCTAATTTTTGGGAACAACTGTTGTAGAGGAAGAACTTGGGGGCCTCCCCTTCACCTTTGAGTGTCCTCTTTTCTTCCTCATTTTTTTCTTTATTTCCTGTGGTCAGTATCCTAGTGGTTAAAAAAATAAACCAAAGTTCCCACATGTATTATCAGATCATTGTTACCATTAATGATCACAGAGATGATGCTGTTTATTGAGGACTGGGGCTGCGTTGATTTCACCACCACAACCACCACCACCACCACCACCACCACCACCACCTTTCAGTTCTGTGCAGAAGGAAGGGACGTCTGCTACAGTGTGTAGATGCAAAATGCAAAGGCTCAGATGGACTTTGGATCCAAAGTCATCCAAAGGAGTAAGGGGTAGGGTGGAACCGAAGCCAGGCACTGTGTAACGCCAGGGCTTGCCTCCATATTCACAGGGACCCTGTTCCTCCAGAAGCCAAACACAGAGCCCCCCACCCTACCTCTGCTGGGGAAAACAGCACTGTGAGGTCTGCGGTCCTGTTGGAAGGGAGCAGATGGGAGGGGCAGGAAAGGAAAGCGCACCCAGGAGGCCTATAAGCTTGCCTCAGCAGAGAGCAGCTGAGTGACTAATTGGCAGAGCTGGGGGTGCACCTGTGCTGGTGCAGGCAGGCCACAGCCTGCACACAGAGGTCCTGGCCTCACCTTCCACCTTGCCTGAGGCAGTGTTGTTGCTCAGCATGGCTTATGCAAGGCTAGCTGCCTGCCAAGCTGTTTCTGGGGGATTCTCCTGTTTCAGCCTCCTTCTCTGAGCTTACAGCGTTAAGCTTACAGATGCGTCACTTTGTCCAACTTTATGTGCATTCTGGGGATTTGAACTCAAGTCCTCACACACTGAGCTGTCTCCCCAGCCCTCAACAGTTTGATTGATTGTTTTTAGGCAGGGCTGCTGCTCAGCTTGATGCTCTTACACACAGACACAGACTTCTCACAACCACTTGTCTCCTATCAGGTTCAAGCTGCTGAGCCAGGAAGAGGGCGAGTACTTCAATGTGCCTGTGCCACCCGAGGGAAGCGAGGGCAATGAGGAGCTGCGGCAGAAGTTTGAGGTGAGGTTTTGTTCTTTCACCATGGGAACCTGGTACACTGCATCACTGCGATCTTTTTTATCTTGTCTGTGGTGTGATATATATGCAGACTTTCCGTGACTCTGAGCATTTGCAATGCTGTTCCAGCTCCTAGAAAACTCTTATGTATACTTCAAGACCCTTCCCCTGTGAAATCGTCCCTGTACTGGTTCAGACTTAGACATTTCTTCCCAAGTGCTCATTCCATGCCCAGGTCTTTGTGATACTGATTTGGACTGGACTAGTAATAATGAAGAAGTGGACAGAGTATATATATGTTTTGTCAGAATTCTGAATTTGGGTCTATCAGCAGGTGGAGCTGTACTGTTTTCAGATAGATTGACCGCCCTCGTGACTCTATGATTTTGTCCACCTCACAGTGACTGGATATGGCCTTAGACTCTACTGCCGCTTGTTCCCCCCTCAGGCAGGCTTCTCTTCAGTCTTTGAGACCAGGGCTCCTCTCACGTCAGCGACCGTGGGGTGAGGTGTGCAGACACATGCCAGTTTTGCACAGGGAGATGTTCAAGGCAGGTTTTGCAGAGGGAAGGTGGCTGTGACTATGCATGGCATTTGTACATCACACGATTTAAAAGTATTTTCATGTGGGAAACGTGGTCCTTTGTTCACACAGTCAACGAGTCTGGGGGCCACTGATCAGGTCTCGGTAGGCAGTCATCTGCTCACTCTAGAGGAAGGTCAGTGGGAGCAGAGTCAGGAGGAAGAGGGGTGAGTGCCAGGTGAGACTGGGGAGTGAGTGAGGTCAGAGGACAGGGTGGCATGTGGGGGTTGGGAAGGATGAGTCCCAGGTGAGGCTGGGGAGTGGGTGAGAACAGGGTGGCATGGGGGAGGAAGGGGTGAATGTCAGGAGAACTGGGAGGTGGTTAAGGTCAGAGATCTGGCCGCAGTGGCTTTAAGAAAGGCTTTGGCATTCACTCCAAGAAGCATGTTAGCTTCACACTCAACTAGGCACCTGGTACTGGAGTGTCCAAGGGCCCTTGGCTTGAGCCTGGCTCCTCCACAGCCTGAACAATACTAGATGCTGTAGATGCCCTGGCGTCTCCCTGGAAATGAGTGCATTGGCCTTGGGCTGGCCAATCCTTCTCATCCACGGTTATAGTTTGAATCTGAAGTGTTCCCACAGGCTTATGAATGCTTTATCCCTGGTGGTAGCTCTATTGTGGAAAGTTCTAGAAACTTCAACTGAAGGAACTAGGCCCTATAGTTGTCTTGTCCCTAGCTAGACTCCTCCTGTCTTACTCTCTGCTTCCTGTCCACCATGACGAAAGTAGATGTTCCCCCACCACACCCACCTGCTACCATGATGCCCTGCCTGAGTGCACAGGGCCAAGAGACTGTGGGCAGATTCCTCTGAAACTGGAAGCCAAATACATTTTCCTCCTTTAAGTGTGTCTATCCGGTGCTGGTCTCAGTGACAAAGTGACTAACATTTACAATGACCTTGACCGCTGAATGTCTTTTTCTTGGTGGCCTTCGAGACTGAGGGACTTGATAAAAGATCCTTCCCACCACACGGAGCTGGGAATTGGATGTTTTCAGAAAAGAACTGGAAGGCAAGACTTCCAGAGAAAGCTCTCTGGGCTGGCAGTATCTGTTGGCTGAGGCTGTTAAGATTATGGGTGAAAAAAAGAAACCCTAAAACAAGGCCAGTATTCTCTTGTAGAAAATGAAGTCTCAGCTTCACAAAAACGTTTCCTTCTGTCCTGGGGCGGCAGGGCTGACATTTCCAAACACCAAAGAAAACGTTTTCTATGCGAATAGAGCATTTGTCTGAGACAGTAATTGGCTTGAAGTACAGGGTTGTTTTATCTGCATGCGACAAAATATGTCCCTTTATCCCTAGCAGGAGCCTGCAAATACTTGTTTATGGCTGAATTATAATCGCTCCATACCATAGTTGTTGATTAAAAAAAAAAAACGCTTCCAACAGACTGAAATCGCTCTCAGGCACACAGAGGGATTTTACTTGACCTTGAGCGTGAGAAATGTAATCCCCGCACAATGAGCAATTAGCAACCAGAATGAGTCAGGAATTACCTTCAAGCGTCTTATCAGGGGTGACTGGGACTGCCAGAATTGGGGTGATAGTGTTCTGTGGTGGGGCGTGCTGCACGCAATGAGTGGACATTTCAGAGTGTCCTCTGGAGGGTGTCTTCTGCCTCCAGCCTTGCATGTGTGTGGGGGCTGGGGGAGACGACTCGCCTTTTAGGATCCACCTACTTAACAAAGTATTTAGGACACACCATGTGTCACTCTGAGTGTGCCTTAGGACACACCGTGTGTCACTCTGAGTGTGCCTTCCTTGTCACAGCCCAGAAAGCTACACTGGAGCCATATCAATTCCTCTTTCAGCAAAAAAACTGAGGCACGAAAAGTGAAGTAACTTTTGAAGACCCCAGAGCTGGTCATGGCCATGGGTTTGAATTTCTCTAAAAATAAATGATAAAGGTCCCAAGCCTGGAATAGGAGGTTCATTCCTGTTCCAAGCACTTGGGAGGCAGAAGCAAGAGTTAAAGCATTGCGACCAGTCTGGGCTACATAGAAAGACCCTAGCTCACAAACATCAGTCAGTCAATCAGTGATAACAGTTACTTTGGGAACCGGACCCTATAAGGCTTACGAGGAGCAGGGTGATGAGGAGGTTTGGTGAGAGAGAGAGAGAGAGAGAGAGAGAGAGAGAGAGAGAGAGAGAGAGAGAGAGAGAGAGAGAGGTGAGAGAGAGAATATGAATAAGGACAGCTCCCTTTATGTCAGTGAGGGATTAATTCCAGAGCCCCCTGCCCTCAGGAGATACCCAGCCTGGAGACACCAGATTCTCCCCAGAGAAGGCCATATATATAATCTCCTCCCAAATGCTTTAAACCACCCCAGATGACCTGGAATGCACATTGCAATGCAGTGTCGCTAACTGGCTAATACTGTATTGTTTGGGGATCAAAGGGTCTGTACATGTTCAGTATGGGGAGATTTTTCCTCAGTGATTTGCCCTGTGGTTGTGTGTATCTTCTGCTACGGACGATGACCATCAGATCAAGCTGTTGCTGCTCCAAGCAGCTAGACTTTAATAACCCCCGTCTTCCCAAAACAAAAACACTGAGTTTCCTTGCGGAGTGCCCCCATCCAGGGACAGGAGCTGGGGCCTTACCCACAGCCCCTTTCCCTCACTAGTGGAGGCACCTACCCCTGATAAGATGAGCCCAGGGGCGGGGGACAAAGTGGCAGGTCTTTGTAGACAGCAGCCCAGAGGTGGGGGACCACACCCGAGAGTCTGCTCAAGCTGCCTGGCTTTAAATCTTACTTGCAACAGGGAAGTTAGTCTGCCCGAGCTTTCAATGCATCATCTGTAACAAAGGGACTCTGACACTCTTAACTGCCTGAGATTGCATGAGGGCTGGATGACATCATGCCTCTAGAAGCGTCTGGTACAGCATAAGCATTCAGGTGTCGAATGCTGGTAATGGCATTGCCAGATCCTCCCTGGAAATCAACCAAGCTCAGTACATGCTCCTGGGGTGGGTAGGAGCCTCTCCAGTTGCACCCCTTGCTTTTTGGCCTTCTGGGGTAGCTGGGGTGCATTTGGAGGCGCCCCGGTAGGTAGGGTTCAGAGGGGCCTGAAGTCGGGTATTGATCATCTGAGATGGAGCCTGGAGTTTTTGTGGTTCACTAGGGCAGAATGCAAAGGGACCCAGCTCCACTCGGCAGGGCTGCCTTCTGCTTCACCTCTCAACACTGCAGACATGAAAGGCGGCTGCCAGGGGAGGATTGTTTCCCCTGTGGCTTTCATTTTCGGTGACACTGTCTTTGATGCAGGACCCGTGAGGCACCTGCAACTCTGGGATCTCTAGAAAGTTGTATGACAGGGTTCTTGTCCACAGGAGGTTCATAGGATCAGGGGAACAATCCTAAACGCTTTGGGGAACCAGGCACCTTAACAGGGAGGAAGCCTACCCAGTGGCGCCAGGCCTGCTTCTTCAGAAGAGGCTGGGAGTCTGGTTTTGAAGTTTTGTTTTGTTTTTGGCATGAGGGAGAGAGCACAGGACCTCATGCCTGCCGTGAAAGTGCTCTCATACTGAGCCACACCTCCAGCCCAATTCTAGATGTTTATAAGACCTCTCCTGATTTTTGACAGTTGGCAACTGATTAAACGTTAAAGTGACAACAGCGTTTGATAGAATAAACTTCTTCTTTTGGTTCTAATATTGAACTAATATGCTACTGCTGTAACAAAGTACTGAAGCTAGGTAATTTAGAAGAAAAGGTTCCCCACCACACACACAATTTTGGGGGATGAAAAGCTGCATGGCCCCTATCAGTGTGGCCTCTGGTGAGAACCACCTTGGCTGAGTCCCATCATGGGGAAGAAACAGAAAAGGAAGTAGATGTGTGTAGAAGGGGTTCAGCACATAGTGGCTTTGCTTCCTAAAGACTTTAGAGAGAAATAACCAATGAAAGGAGCATCATTTCTTCCCAAGGGCGGCATCCTAGTCACCCACTCACTTTCCACAAGGTCGTATTGTGTCATACTGGGGAACAAGCTCCAGCATGGGAATCGTATCTAAACACAGTTCACAAACACTGGCCCCTAAGGACTTTTTTTAAATTAGTTATTTTGGGGGCTGGAGAGATGACTCAGTGGTTAAGAGCCCTGACTGCTCTTCCAGAGGACAGGGTTCAAATTCTAGCACCCACATGTGGCTCACAACTGCCTGTACCGCCTGTTCCAGGGGATCTGATGCCCTCTTCTGGCCTCCACAGGCACCGCATGCACACAGTGCCCAGACACACCTGTAGACAAAATACCTATGCGTGTAAACTAAAAGTAAAATGGAAAAAAAAAAAGCTTAATTCCAGTCCACTGAAACAAATCCAAGTGAAGAAACTGAAAGGCACGAGCCCTCCCATTTCCTTTAAGAGGAAACTGTGCTCTATACTTCCATGTGGATGGACACGCACACCCAGTGGCTGGGGTGGGAGTGAGATAAGAAACAAGCGTGGGAGTCCAGTGCATCTCATGTCAGCTACAGAGGAAACAGGAGACCCAGTGAGGAAGCAATGAGATGGAGGGGGGCAGGGGAGATTGGATCAATCAGGAAAAAAAACAGGAGACTAGAGGGAGGATTCAGGTTGGCATGAGGATATGATCCAAGAAAGATAGGCAACCATTGTCTGGGGCACCTCTCTTACGTGACGTCTCCACCCCAGTGACATGGTCTCATGCTTCGAATCACCTCCGCCTCCCTGGGACTCCATGCCTCTGTCACTCAAATGTCTCTCCCTTGCCCTTAGCCCATAGGAGCTGCTTGTTGGGTGTTTTGGGCTTAAACGTCAACATGTCTTACTAAAAAACTAGTTTGAGTACTGGGACAACTGTTTGGTTAGTAGCCTCAAACACCACCAACACCCATCAACAGAAGAATGATTACTACCAGCAATGAGTTCTCGGCAACTCATTCATGCAACTGAGTGAAAAGGGATTCCAGAATGTTCTGATGAGAGGAGGAAAGAAGGCATGAAAGGGTCTTTGTGCTTTGATTTTATTTGGATGAAATTCAAGAATAGATGAAGCTGACCTATGAGCAGAGTTTGTCTTCGCTGTTTGTAAGGGAAGATCAGCTGCAAACCTCCCTGAGTAGTTGGTCTTGTTCTGTATATTGTTTGGGGTATGGCTATGCATATAATTGTCAAAATCCATAGAATTATGTACTTAAGATCTGTTTGCATCTCAATTATTTACATATTTTATTTATTTGTGTAGGCATGATCACTTGTGTGCAGATACATATGTGTTGATGTGCACATGGCAGCCAGCAGACAACCATGGGTGTCCTTCCTCAAACACCATCCACCTTTATTTTGAGACAAGGTCTCTCACTGGCCTGGAGCTCACTGAGCAGGCTAAGTTACTGGACAGTGAGCCCCAGGGCCCCATCCTCTTGCTTCCACCTCTCCAGCCTTGGGATTACCAGCATATACCACCATGCCCTTTGAAATGTGGATTCTGAGGCAGCAACTCGGCTCTGTGTGTTTACAAGGCACACACTTGCCCAACAGAAGTATCTCCCTTGGTCCCAACTTCAATTTTTTTACAGCACTAACTAAGAAGATGAAAAGCGATCGGAGCCGAGCAGTCTCGCTCACTGAATGTCGGCCTAGGCTACAGCTGACATCATTCTTGAAAGTCAGCATGGAGGACATTGTCCCTGCATGATGCGCATCATCAGTGTCTCTTCTGCTCCCTGATCTACCCTGGGCACCTCCAGCAGAGCCCAGTGTGTAGCAGACACTCAGTGGGAGTCCCTTGATTAGATGAGTCATGTTCATTGGCATTCAAAACCCCAGGAAGGGGCTGGGGAGATGGCTCGGTTAGTAAAGTGTTTGTGCAATGGGAAGGACCTGAGCTTGACTCTCCACCAACTCATGTAAAACCAGGCACGTGGTTATGACAGGCGTTTGTAATCCCAGTGCTCCTGTGGAGAGAGGGGAGGCAGAGATGGGCGAATCCCTGGAAATTAACTTGAGGGCAGGCCAGCCTAGCCTGGTGCACACAGTGGCGAATGCTAAGACAGACCCTGCCTCCAACAAAGCAGAAGGTGAAGGCTGACACCTGAGGGCGTCCTCTGACCTCCACTTGTGTATTGTGACATTCACACACTCACATCCCCACTTACATTTACAAAAATTTACTCTCTCTCTCTCTCTCTCTCTCTCTCTCTCTCTCTCTCGCTCGCTCCCGATCATCTGTCGTCTGTCTATCTATCCTCTATCTGTTTCTCTCGTCACACACACACACACACACACACACGAGAGAGAGAGAGAGAGAGAGAGAGAGAGAGAGAGAGAGAGAGAGAGAGAAACAAAACTTCAGGAAGCATTTTATTGCCTAATTGTCATCAAAAGCCATGAAATAAGGAAAAAATAATAATGTAGCCGTTCACAGGGTCTGCTGTGTACCGGGGCTCATGCTTGGAACTGGTCAGCGTTCATGGGGACTGAGGTATAGAACGTTCCTTTACCAGGTGCACTCTGTTGCCTGTTCAGCTCCACATACTCATCCAGATACCCGAGAATCAGTGAAAACCAAACTGGCAAAGCCCGTGTCCTCCAGGAGCTTACACTCTGGTGCAAAGGGAAACAGAAGTCACAAAACAAGCGTGTGTGAAGAAAGTCAAGCCAACGAGGACAGAAATTACCAACAGCTGTGTCTGGACGGCAGCTGGGAAGGGCTGGCTCTCTTACACAGGCTCAGCGGCTTTGGGGAAGGAGCGCTTACTCTCTCAACAAATGCAAGCTGAAGCATTTTGGCTAGTGGCTGACTCGCTTGTGTGAGAAGCTTCATGTTGGTTACTGTGAAACGTGATAGGGAGGGAACCAACGTGGGTCCTCTGGGTGACAGATAGATGCTAATAGGCGGTGCTGATAGACAGGGAAAGAAGTCGATGAATTCCAGGGTCGCCAAGGAAACATGCACCTCCCAGGGAAGGACGTGATTGGAGGGATAATGAGAGGGGACCAGGATGACCTCAAGGCGGTACATTTGCAGAGCAATGCAGTTATGTGTTGCAGAGCTTAGATTTCTGACTGTAGGAACCACAGCATCTGCTGAGCCCGTGTATCTTCCTACAGCATGTTCCCAGCCCTCATCCTGTATTCTGTTTATTTCTTCCTCCAGAGAGCCAAGATCAACCAGGGTACCAAAGCTCCAGAAGAAAAGACAGCCAACACCATCTCCAAATTTGACAACAATGGCAACAGGGACCGGATGAAACTGACCGATTTTAACTTCCTGATGGTGCTGGGGAAAGGCAGCTTTGGCAAGGTACAGAGTGACTTGGTTGCATCCACTTTGGATGGAACGGATGTCTCTATGGTGGGAAAAGAGGTGAACATAGATAAACCCAGATTGCAGCCTGTACTGAACATTGTGAAGAAGGTGAATAGGGGCTTATCTCACCTACAAATCAAGAGGGGACCCACTCACATGATCTGGAGAGGAGAAATGAGCCAAGAATGGCAATGAGCCAGCCATGCATTCAGAACAAGGAAGGAGGAGCTGAGAACGTAGCTCAGTTATCAGGGTGGCTTGCCTAGCAGGCATGATGCCCTGATTTGGTCCCTAGCGTTGCATAATCCAGACATAGAGGCAAGTACCCATCGCCATCACTTCAAAATTTAGGCATCAGGAGGTAGAGATACAGGGATCCTCCTCAGCTGCATCGTGAGTTCAAGGCCAGCCTGGAATACATAAGACCCAGTCTCTTGAGGTAAGCCAGAGCAAGGAAAGACTGTTCCAGCAGAGGGAAGAGCAGTGCCCGCATCCTGAGGTGGGACGGGCTTGGCGCATTCTAGGTGTCACCAGGAGGCACCGGGTTCACAGTGACGCAGGCAGGAGGATATTCTAGGTGCCATCAGGAGGCACTGGGGCCACGGTGACGTGAGCAGAGGACAGGAGGTAGTGAAGGGAAGCAGTGGCCTGAACACGCCGAGGGCGATGAGCTAGGAAGGTACGCCTGGATTTTATCCTCAGTGCAGTGGGGAGCCATTGGAAGTTTTTAAGCAGAGAAGTGACACGATCAGGTTTGCTTTTGGAAAAGATCACGGTGGCCGTCGAGACTGGGAACAGTTCCTCTTGAGCAACAGCACAGTGAAGGATGACCCTGGGACTCGTAGAGCAATTCTGGATGCTTTTATAGACACCGCGAGACGCTGTTTCACCAGAGTTGAGATTGTGTTATAAGTATTCCTGACTTGTTTAGTGTTGTTTGGAGTCTTTGAATCCCTGAGTGTGCCACAAAGATGTCTGCTATAAATCTCATCACGTGAACTCAGGTGTGCAAAAAATATAAATTTCTTTTTCGTCTCTGAAACTTAAGCCAGAAACCTGAGTTATCCTTGAGTCCCCCTACGTTCTCCATCTTTGTCCTTCTACCACCGGTACCCTTCCATGCTCCGTACAGTTCACTGGCCAATCCTGTTGGGTCAGTCAAAGCCTACTCAGCACCTGCTACCTCTACTCCATCTTCCACAGCATGGCCCTCAGCCAAACCACTGCAAAAGCTCCTAACTGGTGTCCCTCGCCACCTCAGCACCCATAATCAGTACGCCCCTCGCTTAGCAGCTGCAGTGGTTTGTTTACTAGCTTACTGTAAGTTAGTCTTCTCTCCTGCCACAGCTCAGATGCATTGTCTGTTCCGTTCCCATTTGTGGCTTACGCTACCCTTATGATCTCATCCTTCTTTGCTCCTTCACATCTTTACTGTTTCTTCTCCTGTTGCCCAGCACGTTCTAGATTTAATGGTGGCTGCTGGGTGCCTAATCAAGCCAATTTTCTTCTTCTTTTGGAGCTTTGTTGACACAAGACCCTCAGGTCTTTGCATGGCTGGCTCTTCTAATTCCCATCTCTACTGGGATACCACTTCTGTGAGGTCTTCCCTGACCACCAACTTAAAGCAGTTATCCATTAATTCTCTTGTTTGATGTAGGGTTTTGCTACATAGCCCAGGTTGGGCTCCAACCCATAGTCTCGCTGCGTCAGTTTTTCCTCGTAGTGCTGGGATTTTAAGCATGTGCTCCCTTGCCCAGCCATTCTCCATTCTATATTCTCCTCTCATGGAAACTATTAGTGGATGATACTCCTATTTACATACTGGTCTGTTGCTCTTTCTGCTAAAGTGACCCAAGAGCAAGACTCTTCCCTGTTATAGCCAACACTGAATTTCAGAATTATGGATGCGATTAATTTAACATCTAGGTTTAGTGCTCATGTTTTCTATTGCCTATGACCAGGTTTTCTGTTGAGGTCCATTCAAGAGTCTGAAATGCTGTCTTAGAGTTTGAAGAGCCTCAGGATGGCGTGAGAATGGAAAGAAAGGACAGACATCCAAGGGGATGGCCAAGAAGCGCTGAGCTCCATCAGGTTGCACAGTAGGCAGCAGATTGTGGTCCACACCCCTTGGGTGAGTTTTCCAAGCAGTGATGAGCAGTTTGGGTGTAGGGTGGAGAAGCATATTGAGACTAAGACTTGGGCTGGTTTAGGAGAAGCAGTGAACTAGATTATGGTAACACAGCCTGCTGCAATGCACAGAGGATAGCATGTAGAAAGCAGGTGGCCAGGAAAAATGTAGTAACTGAGTGAGTGAACACGGTGCCTAGACAGGGTCAGAAAGGAAAGTAAACAGGAAGAGGGGAGCCACTTGGTGGGAGTGAAGGGCTCTATGGAAGGCTAGAGATGAAATATTAAGGGGAGAGTCAGGGTGTTTAAAATGTTAGGAAGAATGGATTTCAAAGTAAAGCAGTTTCCCCAAGGATGAAGGAGAAAGTGACCTAAAGGAAGAGGGAATTCTGATAGGCTGAGTCCAGTAGGGAGTCTTGTGTTATGTCATTTCTGAGGTTTGACCTATGTCGCATGGGTGGGCCTTGAACCTTCCTATTGTCCTTCTGCCTCATCCACTCAGGTGCAGAGATCACAAAGGGGCAACACCTCACCCAGTCTTATGTAGGAACTTCAAAAATTAAGTTTTGAGTTGGATGCAGTGATACACATATATAACTACACAAGAAACTGAGCAAAAGGAGTCAAGGCTGGGTGGGCAGCATAGTCAGACCTCCAACTCATAGAAGATAAAATTGAATCGTACACAACGCATATGTGAGCACACACACATGCGTGCGCACACACACACACACACACATGCAGAGTTTTTTGCGGATGTAATTTTCATACCATTATGCTCTCCCCACATAACCAATACAATCCTCCAGTGGTTTCTAATTTGTCACAACAATCAGCACAGTCTCAAGATTGTCACCACCCAAGAAACTTCATAATTACACACAGTCCTTCCTCATTTCTTTCTTCTCCAATTATATTTCAAGCCAGCCTTGTATTTACATGGCTTACAATTAAAATTATATTAGGAGTATAAACATTGGGGAATCTTGCTTCCACTCAAGTTTGCCCACTCCTGTGGCCCCTCGCTGACTCGGTCTCCACATGTGAACTCTTCTTAATTGAATTTGCTTCATTCTAGTCTCCCCGGGCTCATTTACCATTCTTATTTTTGTCCTTGTTAACTCAAAAGTCAGTGTACCGTGCACATGCTTTTGATAACTTAACAGTATAGGCAGGAGAATTGCTGATGGAAAATGGAAATTCCATGGGGGCTTCTGGAAAGAACTGAGGCTGAGGTGGTGCTTAGGGGGGTAGTGGGAGAATGGATCGTTAGGGAACAGTGAGCAAATAAGAGAGAATAGATCATATGTTTCCATGGAAACTGTTACAATAATTGAGAGTTCTCTTGCAGGCTGGAGATGTAGCATTAAATAAATCACAGACAGAATAACAGTCTATCATGAAAGCAAAACAGAATCACAAACACCTCTGTGATCACTTAAAGCAGAGCGATCCTTTGCTACTCTACGATGCCAACTCTGGTTTGGAATTAATGCACTTTTGTATTCGAATGCCGACTTTGAACATCTTGCACGCTCTGGCTAGGTACATAGATCAGTCCCCTTAAAGAGAAGAACACGGCCACGAGTCTGCTCTCTCCCTTTGGATGAAAAGAACCAGCCTTGGGCTTTGCACCTCCCTCCCCCAGGTCCACAGTATCAGATCTGGCCCAGAAAAACAGACTCTCAACAAGCACTGCGATCATTTGCAGAGCCACCGACGGTGACACAAGCATTTTGCTGAGAGCTGTGAAAATGTCACAAGGGCGAAAGCAAGTGTGAGGCCACCGCGTTCCAAATGTGTGGCCCGGTCCTGGAAACCTGCGAGAGAAGCGTCATCTCGAGAGTTAACTCATGGTTCTCGGGAAGGTTGTCTTAGTTGAGCAGTGCTGGTTGGTACGTTTGATTTTCTTAGAGATAGAGGTATCTGGAAGTTCCATATATGTGCATATATAAAGAGGGAAAAAATGGACAGGTGACTGATTATCGTCTTTGCATGGCAAGCACCTCTTACAATACCTGCACGGCATAGACACAAGTCTTTTTTAAAAATAATGGTATTTTCTATTTGGTCTTAGAAAGTTCCGTACATTTATGTTTCTATTTCATGCAGTACATGTTGATCGCATTCGTCAATTTCCCCCTCCCTTCCTCCAATACTTCTAGTGCCCCCACCAAACCCCACCTCTTTCTCAACGTCATATCCTTTAATTGTTATTAATAACCTCCTGCGTCTATTTAATGTTGCCCACGTGTGTGGAGGAACATCCACAGGGGCAGGGGAAACCTACCAGATCACATCTCCAAAAAAGAGTGAATCTCCCTCCCTCAGCAGCTCTAGAGATGAGGCTTTGGCCCCTTCCCCCATCCTTGCGGTATTGTGACTACCTTGATCTTGCACAGGTGACCACAGCTGCTGGGAGTTGATGTGAACAACAGCCATGCCATGTCTGCAAGTGAGCATTTCATAGTTCTCTCCCATACTGACCGACCTTACATTCTTTCGGCTCCCTTCTCTGCAGTGCTCCCCGAGCCTTGGATGAGGAGGTTGATGTAAACGACCCGTGTGTACCTGAGAACTCATTTATACTCAGCACGTAGAGCAGTTATAAGTCTTTGCATTAACCAGTGCCTACAGCAAAAAGAAGCTTCTCTGACAAAATCTAAGTGTATGTCTATGGGTATAAATATAAATATTTAGGAGGCAGTTAGACAGGGTGAGCATTTAGCAAAGCAACAGCAATATATTCCCCCATGTGGGCCTCTGATCTTCCCAGTCATGGGCTTTTGATTGGGTGGAACTAGCTCAAATCCAACCCGAAAGCAGTTGGTTACTTCCGTAGTTGTCATACCACGCTTGCACTAAGGGGTACCCCTCTCCAGGAAGGCTGGTTTTGTAGCATGTCAGGTCTAGTGCTGGGTAGGATCTGTACAACACCTTCTGGCACTGTACAAGTTAGACAGCAGGGAGGGGTAAATGTCCTGGTCAGTGTGAACCAGATATAACTCTACACCGCAGACTTGATGTCTCTCATCCAAAAGTGCCATGTTACCGACATCTGTTAAGTGATGAGGGCTAATATTGCTGTCTTCTGCAACTCATGCACTTATGGTAATGTTACATATTGTTCAGATCTTTTTTAAAAGTTACACAGGAGCTGGGACAATAGGTCAGTTGATGGTATTTGGGATACAAGCATGTGGACCTGAGTTCATACTGGTGGCAGGAACCTATATAATCCTAGCACTGGGGGAGGCAGGGACAGAAGGATCCCTGGGGATTGTTGGCCAGCTAGTTCCAGATTCAGGGCTTAAAAAAAATAAGGCGAGGAGCAATAGAGGAAGACATCTAGCATCAATCTTTGGCCTATGCTTGCATGTACATGAATACACACACACACACACACACACACACACAGAGAGAGAGGGAGAGGGAGAGGGAGAGAGAGAGGGAGAGAGAGAGAGAGAGAGAGAGAGAGAGAGAGAGAGAGAGAGAGAGAGAGAGAGAGAGAGAGAGAGAGAGAGATGCATGCAGAAAAGTGAAGCCAAAAAGTTAGATGGGGAGGTTTTCCTCGTTCTCTTATATGTCTGACTCTTGGTTGTAGCAGGTTGTGTGTGTGTGTGTGTGTGTGTGTGTGTGTGTGTGTTGCAAGGTAGAAGAGAACTGTATCATAGGCGTAGATTCACAAATATAAAGAAGTTGAAACCCAGGCTGGGGAAGCAGCTCGGCGGCTAAAGGCTTGCTGTGTAAACACGAGCCTGAGTGCAGAACCTCGTAAGGTCGGCGCAGCCGTGTGCATCTGTAATCCCAGATTCCTGTGCTGAGCAGAGAGGTGCCAGCAGCAGACTCTTGAAGCCACTGAGCCAGCTAGCTGTGACAAACAGCAAAGAGACCCTGACTGACAGTAGAAGGAGGTGGCTGGGGTTGCTCTTGGTCTCCACATGTGTACCCTCACGTGTGCATACCCTCACTCACACATAAAAATGCACACATACACACACACACACACCACACACAAACCTTTAAAAAGAAGCTCAAACATAATACAAAGATCCCTGTAAAATAAAATAATATTTATTGCAACTTGATTGTTACTAGAAAAAAAAATGAAAATAGCTTAAAGAATCATTCATTTAAATGAAGTTTAAATAATAGTGGTTTATCCAAGATACATTTAAACGAAGTGTCTTTCTCTGATTCACTTCCTTTCACATTTATCCATTTTTAAACAGAAAAATGGGAACTGTGTAAGGACCATCCACAATACCTACCACCTAGATTCTGCAATTACCAATTGACTTTCTTTGCTTTATCACATCTCTGTGTGTCCATCTGGACACCCTTCCACACCCTCCCAGGGCATTTCAGAGCCAGCGATGGACCTCAGTTCATGTTAATCTAAACTCTGTAGCATGCCGTCCGTTTAACCAGGGCACAGTCATCTAAGCTCATATTTACAGTTAACAAAATGCACATTTCTTACGTGCATGGTTCTGTGCATTTTGAAATAATGTTCACATTAAAGCCAAACTGGAGGAACAGGCTGAGCGCGGCTGTGGCGTGCTGAGGGAGCCTACAAGAGAGTGGCTCTAGACTAAATCACCGAAGGCCTTCCTGAGATAGCTCATGAGGATGAGTTAACCAAGCACAGGAGGTAAGAAATGCATGAGAACCTTGGTGCCTCCGCTCTGAGTTAGGCTTGTTTGTGTAGCAGGCAGGACATGAACTCAACCACTGGAACAAACAGACTCCCAGAGGTATACTAGCCCAGATACAATAGAGGTATAATTTAAGTCATAAATAGTCCAAGATGGGTGTCCCTGGCCCCTCCCACTCTCTCCATATGACAATTAAGGGACAGAATTCTTTCTGCCATACATGGGTCACATTAGTCTCACTAGCCTGTTCTCTACATTCAGAGGGTGGAGGGGGAGGACCGGGAGGAGGAGGTTCAAGCTGCTTCTTAACGGGCTTTGTTCTGGAAGTGACACAGATCACTTCTGCCCACATCCTATCCGAGAGATTTCATTCCGTGGCCACGCCTCATGCAAGGGAATCTGGGAGAATAATTTTGGTGGCTGGCAAGAGGTTTTACCGATCTTGCCTGCTTGTCAGCTTTGGATGGGAGTCTCAGTGTCCCCAAAGACCTTCTGACCTTTTCCTTTGGAACACCCGGTTTCCCACATCCCATAAACAAAAAAAAAAAATCTTGAAGCGCCTCTTCCTGGTGACATTTCCTTGTGTTCAAATCATGGGACATGCCAGGTGCTGGAGCTGCCTTTCCTGAGCCCAGCAGAAGCCAGGAATAAATCAAGTAGGAAGAAGTCAGCAGCTTATGAAATTGAAAGGATAAATGGGTGAGTACTTAGACACTGGGCACCCAGGTACCGCATCCATGGGCGCTAAAAACAGCCCCGTCTTGTTCTGTAGCTGAGTGTTCATCTAAGCAGAAAACACAAACCTCTTCTACGGCTTCATCTTCCTGGAACAGTAGCCAGGAGATCCAGTGCCTGGATGATCCCAGAAGTCTAAGAAGTAGACCCAAAGTGCCTAAAACCCCTCCAGAGTCCAGGAAGATGCCCTTCCGTCCTCAGAATTTAGCTGCTGTTCTCCAAGGTGCTGGCATGGACTTCACCAGCTCAACATTCACACCACAGAGGCACACACGGAGGTGCAATCACAGATCTGATACGACAGTCGTATATTTATGTGTTCTAGGAGAGGCTATTAGTGAACGGTGATTTTGCTCTTGTACTGCAGCTAGTGTGAGAGTTAAAGTTATGTTTTAAGTTTTAATTGCTGTGCCTAAGATCCGTAAAACAAAAATGCCTCTACTCTGTAGTCCCTTGCCCAAGGACAGATACTTCCTGAGATGCTGGGGGCTATTGTTTATGTAAGATAACAAGCCTTGCATTTTCACTCCCCTAGATAAGTTTGACCCTAGTGCATCGGACGAGCTCGATCACGTGTAGGTAGGAGGTACACAGGCAAGAAATATGTCGGGATATATGTTTGCCCCTAATTGGACCTGGTGAGAAATATGTAGCCTTGTGGGTTTGCCTTTGTAAGCCCGGACAAAATGTAACTTGTTGCCATTTTCCGGGAACCGTGAATGGACCTGGCCAGGATCCATCATCCTCACCAGTGTGCAATTAAATCTTGCTTCAAATTTGGCTCAAAAATTGTGGTAATGGTTTTATACTCACAGGGTGGGCTTGACACTAATACCAGTGGCACAGCTGAGGAAAACAGTCTTCACATCCTATACTCACATGGAGTTTGCACCTCCGTGGCCGCTCTGTTTCAAACAATGTGGAGTCTTCTCTGAGAGTCTGATGTGGAACATCTCAGTCTCCCCTCCACTTCGGATCCTGTCCCTTGGAGGAGGCTCATGCATCAGGATCCCTCTGTTCTTTCAGCATCCTTCCTAGGATCTGCATCCTCCTTCCTTGTCTTTTGCATGGAGTGGATATAGAGAGTCAAGCTGCTCCTTTGAGATTTGCTGCTTCACCAACTACCCCATCTTCATCCTTTACAAAGTGACGCCTCTGATTACCAGCCTTTGGCAGCACCTGTCTCAGGTGTACCTCACTCGGAAGATCTACCACCTAGGTTATGCTTTTTGTTTGCTTGAGAAAGGGTCTATCCACATAGCCCTAGCAGTCCTGGAACTCATTATGTAAGCTAGCTGGTCTTGAACGCACAGAGATCTGTCTGCTTCTGCTTCCCTAGTGCTGGGATTAAAGGTGTGTGCCACCACGCCCAGCCCAGAGGTCAGGCTTTTGAGAGCAGAGGGAGATAATTCTTCATTTTTAGAAGTGCCCACTGACATCCATAATTAATGATTCGGTTGCTCAGAGGTGCTTATTGAGTATTTACTGTGTACCAGACTCCTTTTCAGTACAGCAGCAACGCCTGCGAACAAGACAGACAGAAGCATCAGCCCTTACAGACTTATACTCTACTGGTGGTGACGGTAATGGTGACAATGGTGGTGCCATCACTTTGAGGTCATTTATGTGTGTCAGGGCCTCACAAACGTTCTGTGTGGATTAGCTACCAGTTTTTCTATGACGTAGCTATGATCATTCTCCATTTTAAAGGCGACAAGACCAAGATAACAGAAGACTGGAGGAATTGGTGAAGTCACGCGTTTGTAAATGCCATTTAGTGGGTCAAGTTTGATTCGGAAACGCATAATTTGTGACTTTTGTGGTGTTTAGGATGTGTGGTGGTTTGAGTAAAAATGGCCCCATAGGCTCATAGGGAGTGTCGCTACTGGGTGGTGTGGCCTTGTTGGAGTAGGTGTGGCCTTGTTGGAGTAGGAAGTGTGTCACTGGAGAGTGCGTTTGGGGGTGTCAGAAGCCCAAGCTAGGCCCAGTGTCACCCATTTATCCTGCTGTCTGTGGATTCAGATGTAGAACTCTCGGCTACTTCTCCAGCACCGTTTCTGCCTGTGTACCACCTTGCTTCCTGCCAGGATGATAAAGAATAAATCCTCCAAATCGTAGCCAGCCCCAGTTAAACGCTTTCCATTCTAAGAGTTGCCATACCATGGCATCTCTTCACAGCAATGGAACACTGACTAACACAGGATGGAAACCCGGGCCGTGAGCATGTCAGGCAAGTATCCCACTATTGTGCTATACCTCCAGCCTTGGTTTGGGGCTCATCATGGCTTGACACTGAATCCGCACATCCCAGCTTATCTCCGTGTCTACAGTGTCCATCTATTTGAATAGGATAACAATTTCCCCACATTTTCTCACGTTCGCCCTAAGCGCCATTTCTTCAAGCTGCTGAAGTACCGAGAAGCTCCCTCTCACCCACCTGTCCGTGGACCAGTGTGTGTCAGTGGGATTCCTGAGAGTGTTCCACGAGTACACCTTCCCTCCCACACCCTCTGCCCTCCTGCACAGGCTTCCGCATCGTGAGATCCTCCGGCTCTCAGAGCAACTCTAGCAGGAGCAGCTGCGCGCAGTCGTTTCCTTTGCAGTCTTGACCCCCGTTTGCTCAGTTCTCACTAGCCGTACTACCCTGCCCCACCACCCCCATTCCCGTCATACTCCCTTGTCGCCTCTCACATTCACTGGACACAGACTGTCAGGGAGGTATGTGCCATGGGCTTCCATGCATCATGTGGTGTTAATTGGCAACTATCTATTCTGCTAGATAGTCACGGATAACAACTCTGCCCTATCTATGTAGAAATTTAAGTGAAAAAGGCTTGGTGACTCCTCCAAGATGTGATCTTGGAGAGTTGTTTGTGGCTCGGAGGAGGCTGATCAGAACTTGCGATCTGGTTTTATGATTCCAGTTGCTTCTTACCATCTTGTAATAATTCTCTTCTCCACTTTGGGGTCCACACGTCTTCCCAATTCCCCCCCCCCTTTCTTCTCCTTCCCTTCTCTCCCTTCCTCTTTCCTTCTTCTCCTCTCCCTCCTCCTCATTCCCCTTTTCAGGACAGGCTTCTCCATGTAGTCCAGGCTACCCCAGAACTCACTGTATACTCCAGGTTACCTCCAGATGTAGAATCCTCCTGTCTCAGCCTCCTGGGCTGAGCTGCAGCACTCCTTATTCTGAAATAGTATTTCCAAAATGGCTACCAGAGCTACACAGTGACGTAAGTGTATTATTCCTCCTTCCGGGGAAAAGAGTTAAAAATTCTGTCTTGTGATCGCACTAATGTAGACTAATACCTTAACATCGCATATTAAAATATTTGGCCCAATCCCACACACCAGAGTTTCTCCCCTTGCGGTTTCATGAGCCCCCAAGATGGGGGCCTTCAGTACTGTGCCAGGCATGACCGAGGGAGAAGGCAGTGCCAGTTTCTACAGTAGCACCCCAACAGCCAGGTGTTCCACCAGAGTACTCTGTGGACACAGGAGAATAGTCCAGATGCAGCATCTTGTAGCAGGTGCAGCGCTGAATTCTGACAGGAGGAACTATCCTGAGGAGATTAAAGGGGCGTTAGTTCCTAGCAACAATGGAGACCTTCTCTTCTAAAGTCTTTGAGTCCCAGCTGTGGGCGTCCATCCTCATTTTAATCTCATTAGTGGCATGCATCCACGCACACACACATGCGTACATACATTAGACGTGGTTATATAACCTTGCAGACAAAAGCGCTCCTCTTTCTTCACCCTCTTTACTATCTTCCTGTACCATATGTTAAATTGCTTTATCATATGGCTCACAGGAGCTGAGAGGCTTTGCTACCTGTCCCCTTAATCCTCTTCCGGGGAACCTCTCGACATTTGCTGTCTGATCTTGGCTTCCTGCCGTCTCTGTAGTTCTGTCCCAATTACGGTGCCTCTCCCCTCGGCCCCCAAGCTTCCATATGCAATTCTGATTGCACTACGATTTTGCAGGCTCATCTTCCTAAATCACTTTTCCCGATTTCCCAGGTCCCTGCTCAACAAAGTGACTTGCCGCTTTGGTCCTCGGAAGATAGTGAATTGAAAAGCAAGATAAAGTTCTTTTCTTTCTCTCGACAAAATTAATTACATTGAGGAAAATTAAATATCAAGAATTTCAGCTTTGTAATGTTTTACCTGCTGCAAATAGATGGTCAGGGGAGCAAAGGGAGTTCAGGACCGGAAAGATGTGGACACAGGGCGCTCACCCACCACCCTCCTTCCCACCATTGACCCTCTCTCTGGCCACGCACCGCCTCTTTCAGCACTTTCAGTGTTGAAACCCCAAATCTCATCTATTCTAGAAGTCTAAAATACCAGAAAGGAGAATCTAATGGCCTCAGGCAGCTCAGTGATTCTTATCATCCAATTAGCCGTGCCCGAGAAAGAGGGGACAGCCACACCTGCAGAAGAATGGCGGGGACACGCTTTCTGAAAGTGTATTTGGTATGGGCAAGGTCTCTAAGAGGAGAACCGAAATGACTGACCTCTCTGGTCAACAAGGCAAAGGGAGAATTTCCTTTAGGTGTCTATGTTCTTTTAAACGTTGCCTGATTCTCTGAGGGAAAACGCCACCATATTAAATCAAGTCATCTCACTGAGGGGCCATAGAGCCCATGAACACGGAAACTGCACAAGGTTTAATTTTCCAGGCATGGTGATTCACACTGCAAACCCAGATCTCAAGGGATCACAAGTTCAAGGCCAACTTGAACTACATAGTGGGATTCTGTCTCACGAAAACGAAGGGCTAGGTATGAAGCTCACTGAGCCATCAAATAGCATGCCCAAGGCGATGGGTTTGATTCTTAACACCACAAAGCCATGGTGAGTGAGGTCCAGGGAGAGAAGTAAGAAAATTGGACTCTGCCGGGCGGTGGTGGCGCACGCATTTAATCCCAGCACTAGGGAGGCAGAGGCAGGCGGATCTCTGTGAGTTCGAGGCCAGCCTGGTCTACAAGAGCTAGTTTCAGGACAGGAACCAAAAGCTACAGAGAAACCCTGTCTCGAAAATCCAAAAGAAAAAAGAAAAAAAAAAAAGAAAATTGGACTCTGGTCCAACTTTGGAGCTTCCACAGTTCCTGTCTCCCTGCATCTCGCGTGCATCTCTTTGTACCACAGCAGAGATCCACAGCGTGTTCTAATAGAGCATCTATTTTCTTTTCTACCACAAGCAGGATAGCAGAAACCAGGGGACTAGTCATCTAATACAGAACAGCTATTTAGGATATGCAAATGAGGATGATCCTTAGGGTGGCATGGCTTGTTTCACCCCATCCTCCTCCCCAAGTGTATTGTGCATTGTGTACTGACCACATGAAACACTGCTATAGAAATCTACCCTCTACCCCTGGCCACAGGGAGCTCATCTAAGTATTTCTGGTTTTTGTCGATTTAATTTGTGGTGTGGTCTAACGAGGTAGGGCTAGCATCATCTCCATTTTCGGGATGGAGAAATAGAGACTCAGGCAGCAGAGGAAGTGGAGTCGAATCCAGTGAGCTCTCATAACATCCACTGTGCTCAGCGTGATCCACTTCTGCCTCAGAGAAGCTGCAGGCTCCAGCAGCAGTGGTCTGTCGTGTCAACAACAAAGCCAATCTTATGCCCGTAAGGCAGATCTTATTATAAAGAAACAGGCTTTCTTTGTGCCACCTAATTGTTTAAGTGAATGACAGACCCTTAAGGGTTTCGTTTCACTGTCTTTGGGTAGAAGGCATCAATTATCGGCTTGTTTTCCCAGGAACAATCTACGAAAACAGTCAAATTAAATCTGCTTTTATTTTAGCCCTTTAGCTTTGTCAAGCTTAACGTATAACTTGAAGAAATGACTAAGCCAGACATGTCACAGAGTTTATTTATTTATCAGGCAACTCTGTTCTCTCTCTCTCTCTTGCAAGAACATTTCCATAGCAAATTTCAAATATGCAGTTCAATACTTTGTATATGGCATGCATTAAATCTCTAGTACTTCCCTTAGAATCGAAGCTTTAAACATTTCCTCATTCCCACACTGCCCCACCCCAGTTCTTGCCAGGGACCATCTCTTAGGTGCTGTGAAGTCTGATGATTTTCAGGGGCTCTGGATGAGAGCCTACGTTATTCGTCCTTCTGTGTCTGGCTTGTCTCCCATACCGTAAGGTCTTCCAAGTTGACTAATGTTTATTTTTAACTCCAAAGAAACCTTCAATAACTATTAGTGATCCACGCATTTCTAATAATGCCAGTGATTAGAGGTGATGCAGGCTTGAGGGCGGAGATAACATTTCTTCATATTTCTTACTGAAACTCAGTTAAGCATTTGGTGTTAGACACAATCAAGCATCTTCATTAGGAGCACAGGCAACAGTCTCAGATTTAAGCCCCCTTGTTTCTTCTCCACCTCTTTCCTGCAGCTTGTGGGAGTCGTCTCTCCCATCCTTAGTGGCCTCTGTTTAAGGAGTTTGCAGGAGCCAGATATAACCAAGCAGCAAGGACCTCTATTCTAAACTTCCCTTCACACTTTCCCAGCTTTGTTTGTGCTAGAGGATAAAGCTTCAACTAAACTAAACCTAAAGCACGGCACCGCAGCTTCATTTGAAAAGCTAGAGGGTCTGAAGAGATGGGAGCTGTTCAAAGTGCATGCCACGTAAACACAAGCACGTGAGTTCCAGCCCCGGCGACCAAGCAAAATCCTGGGCATGGGGAAACACACTTGCAATCTAAGAGATGGAGGGTGGAGACAGATGGATCTCTGTGCTAGACTAGTAAGAGACCCTGTCTCAAAAATAAAAGGGGGCTAGTATATCACACGCCTTTAATCCCAGCACACAGGAGGTAGAGACAAGCAGATCTCTGTGATTTTAAGGCCAGGATGGTCTACACATTGAGTTTCAGGCCAGCTAGGCCTACATCATGAGAACTTGTCTGTTATTTCAGCATTCTGAAGGCTGAGGCATAAGAAGCACAAGTTTGAGACCAGCCAGGACCATAGAGAGAGACCCTGTATTAAAAGTAAAGTACAATAAAATAGAATAGCAAACTTGAAAAGCGAGATCCTCACAGAGAACACACGGCTGAAATTTCTACAGAGATGGCACGGTGGTGCCCTCCACAGTCAGCAAGTGTCCCCCAGATGAGCTCACACAACACAGCACAGCCCTTGCACACCACAGCCCTCACACTGCAGTCTACATACGCGGGCATGCCAAGTAAAAACTGCTTGTGTACTTTTAAAACAAACATACTAGCAAAAAAGGACAGTTCTTAAGAACTAACATCCAAGGTAGTTCTCTGACCTCCTCATACATGTTCATGTGTATCTACACATACACAAACATGCACACCTGATAAAAACAATAAAGAAATAAAAACTTTTAGTTCTGGGTACACCTGCCACCTTGGCTTCTGACATGGAAATCAGCTCACTTCTGTTACAGATTCAGACTGTACTAAAGAGACCTATTTATTTTCATTATAAAGAAATTTTGTTTCAAGACAGCATCTCACTTTTTTTTCTTTTTTCTTTTTTATTGAGAATAAGAAAAAAAATGTTTCCGCCTCCTCCCAGCCTCCCATTTCTGCCCCCCTCCCCCCACTCTTCTCCCCCTCCCCCCACTCCTCTCCCCCTCCCTCTCCAATCCAAAGAGCAGTCATGGTTCCCTGCCCTGTGGAAAGTCCAAGGTCCTCCCCGCTCCGTCCATGTCTAGGAAGGTGAACATCCAAACTGGCTAGGCTCCCACCAAGCCGGAACATGAAGTAGGATCAGAACCCCTTGCCATTGACCTTGGCTTCTCATCTGTCCTCATTGTTCGCCATGATCAGAGAGTCCGGTTTTATCCCATGCTTTTTCAGTCACAGTCCAGCTGGCCTTGGTGAGCTCCCAATAGATCAGCCCC